>NC_090252.1:19290858-19335858 GCF_037325665.1 Littorina saxatilis | reverse complement strand
ACATTTAGTCAAGTTTTGACTAAATGTTTTAAAATAGAGGGGGAATCGAGACGAGGGTCGTGGTGTATATGTGTGCGCGTGCATGTGTGTGTGCATGTGTGTGTGTGTGTGTGTGTGTGTGTGTGTGTGTGCGCGCGCGCGTGTGTGTGTGTGTGTGTGTGTGTCTGTGTGTCTGTGTGTCTGTGTGTCTAGTCTGTGTGTCTAGTCTGTCTGTGCGTGTGTGAGTGTGTAGAGCGATTCAGACACAACTACTAGACCGATCTTTATGAAATTTGACATGAGAGTTCCTAAGAATGATATCCCCGGACGTTTTTTCATTTTTTCGATAACTACCTTTAATGACGTCATATCCGGCTTTTTGTAAATGTTGAGGTGGCACTGTCACACCCTCAATTTTCAATCAAATTGATTGACATTTTGGCAAAGCAATCTTCGACAAAGGCCACACTTTTGTATTGCATTTCAGATTGGTGGCTTAAAAACTAAGTTTGGTCATTAAACATTGAAAACTTGTAATTAAACTTATTTTTGTATTAAACGATCCAAAAACAAGTTCATCTTATTCTTCGTCATTTTCTGATTCCAAAAACATATACATATATGTTACATTTGGATTACAAACAAGCTCTGAAAATTAAAAATATGAAAATTATGATTACATTTAATGTTCCCAAATCGATTTAAAAACAATTGCATCTTATTCCTTGTCGGTCCCTGATTCCCAAAACATATATATATGATATGTTTGGATTAAAAACAAACTCAGTAAGCTAAAACGAATAGACATACAGAAAAGCGTGTTATTCTGCTCAGCGCGACCACTACCGCACTAGTCTGCATGACTTGTCGATTTCACTGCCTTTGTCACGAGCGGTGGACCGACGAAACTTGGAGTATGTGGTCTTGGTGAAAAAAGCAGTGCGTTCAGTTTCATTCTGTGAGTTTGACAGCTTGACTAAATGTTGTTATTTCGCCTTATGCGACTTGTTTTTACATTTAGTCAAGTTTTGACTAAATGTTTTAACATAGAAGGGGAATCGAGACGTGGGTCGTGGTGTATGTGTGTGTGTGTGTGTGTGGGTGTGGGTGTCCGTCTGTGCGTGTGTGTGTGTATAGAGCGATTCAGAGTAAACTACTGGACCGATCTTTATGAAATTTTACATGAGAGTTCCTGGGTATGATATTCCCAGACTTTTGTTTTCCATTTTTTTCCATAAATGTCTTTTATGACGTCATATCCGGCTTTTTATAAAAGTTGAGACGGCACTGTCACACCCTCATTTTTCAATCAAATTGATTGACATTTTGGCCAAGCAATCTTCGACGAAGGCCGGACTTTCGTTTTACATTTCAGCTTGGAGGCTTAAAATTAATTGATGACTTTGGTCATTAAAAATCTGAAAATTGTAATTACAATTTGTTTGTATAAAATAATCCAAATTTACGTTCATCTTGTTCTTCATCATTTTCTGATTCCAAAAACATATCAATATGTTATATTCGGAATAAAAACAAGCTCTGAAAATTAAAAATATAAAAATGATGATAAATATAAAATGTCCGAAATCGATTCAAAGGTTAAAGCGAAGAGAGGTACAGAAAAGCGTGCTATGCAGCACAGCGCAACTACTACAACACTAAACAGGCTCGTTAATTTCACTGCTTTTTGCACGAGCGGCGGACTACGGCCCGTGTGAAAAAATGCAGTGCGTTCAGTTTCATTCTGTGAGTTCCACAGCTTGACTAAATGTAGTAATTTCGCCTTACGCGACGTGTTTGTTGTTGTTGGCAGGGAGCATACTTCTTTATTGATATTTGTGACCCTCCACCACGACATGAGTCGCATGTCACAGGGGTGTACCTTAACTTTTTTTGCTACCGGCCAGGGGGGCCGGTAAGTCAAAAATTGAACCGGCCCCCCCAAATCCCAACCGGCCCCCAACTTGCCGCTTGCTAACCACATACACAAAAGACGTACATTCATACTTATAATGCATACATGTGGATTTGCACTACTAATAACTACCACAAACACACAGAAAACTTGATGACTAAAATGCTATGTTTTAATATAATGATAATTAACCTTGTTTTAATAAAGAATTTAAAATAAAAGCCGCCACAAAGAAACAAGAAATCAAAACCACATTCACACCCTGTCACACAACCACACACTAAACCTCACTAAAAGTTACCCCCTTTATGTACCCCTACCACACAATTTACAAAGTAATTTACTATGGAACTTTACTTACCACATAAACACACACTACAAAAGAGTAAATCAGCATTTTTTTAATTCAAATTATGTTTTTTGTTGTATAAAACCAAGTATAAAAAGCTGACTACAAACAAAACATTTTCTAAGTTGCTTTCTTGTTTTGTTTCTTTTTCTTTATGTCTGTGTTATTAATATTACTGTAAAAGTTGCATACCAGCCAAATGTACCACAGCTTAAGTCATAAATAATCAAAAGCATTACATTTCATTTCTATTTCCTAATGAAAACAAACAGATGTTCAGATTTCCTGATCCTAGAATTGTTCACAGGTGATCTTTATGCTTTTGATTCAGCAGAGTTGCATCCCTTGTCCTATTGTTGAAGGTCTGTCTTTTCTTCTTTATCACATATAGTGGATCTGGGTGGGTTTTTTTTTACTTCCTTAGTTGAAGGGAAATAATTGACAGCAGTAGTACTGTCACTACTTGTACTAAGTTGGTCAGCAAAGCTGGTGTTAACATATTTGGGAAAACGGTCTCAATGAGTATCCCTGCAGTCAATGACATAATTATATACATTTCCCAGAAACTGGATCAGTGGTACATAGCAGGCACATCAAAGGAAAAATACAGAGGGCTAGGGGGAATATGTTTGCTCTGGATGGGCGGTCAGATCAAAGGCAGATGCATTGTAAAAGCTGGTTGGCCTTGAGACCTGGGTCAATGACCGTTACTTGCAATCTGAACACAGCTGCCTGTCCAGACACTGACCTTCTTACTCGGGGTCAATGACAGAGTTTTTATCTGAGAGGAAACTGTTTTACAACATGTGAAAGTCTCTGAAGGATTGGTGAGCGTAGGATAAGATCAGAGAGCGGGTGAAGTGAATAGCGCAAAGAGGGGGGACGGAGGGGGGGTTTAACTATGTTGACTGCTGATGCAATCGCCAACGGCTCGTGGCACTGGAGGGGTGATGACACGGTCAAGTGAGGCGGAGGGGGGTAGCTGTCTAGCCAATGTGTCTGACATTGATTGATGGTAGTCCTGAGTCCTCAAAGTGGGGGAAGGGGGGGCAGTAGAGAAGTGACAGATTTTGAGATCGCCCGCAGAGATATTTGTTCGCCGGCCGTTCCGATTGACTACGTTGCCTAACGACTTTGTACTTCAGCAAAATTTGAACCCGCCCGGCGGGCGATTTCAGAGGAATTTCGAACTCGCCCGAGGCGATTTGAAGTCGCCGCGGGCGAGCGGGCGAGCGCCAAAACTCACCTTTGCATGATTTTCATATTTTTACATTTTCCTAAAGAGTGTTTTATGCTCTATCCAGTGGTGAAAACCGTTTTAGAAAAGAGCGAAAACTGTTTGAGTTATAAGCCTGTGACGAAGGTGATCCTCCCACTGTTACCATACACTCCCCGGACTTATATAAAGCCTAGCGCAGAACCGCGCGAGGTGACATGCGACTCATTTCGTGGTGGAGGGTCACATTTTTTTTTGTTTCTTTTTTCTGCTTTTTATATTAATGTTTTTACTTTCATTTTCATTTCATTTTTCATTTCATTTTCATTTCATTTTCATTACTTTAAATATACCTATATCATTAACAATACTACTTTATTTCTAAATGTATTTTTAACAACTTTTCTGTGTAACAATTCCCTCTCAAAAATGCATACAATATCCAGAGGGGAACCATATCTATAAATACCAACACACATTTTGATTATCACAATCAAATAATTTACATAACTTATTAGTGCCTTGGAACTTTGTGAATGTTCAAGCATGCCCAAAAAACCTTCCTTTACGGTAATTTCTAATAATCATATTATATTTGCAATTCACTTTATCCTCAACGCATTTTCAAATGAACATAATTTTCGGGCAAAATGTTAAAAACAGTTCAATATAATCAATTTCGTTCTCACAGTAAGCACAACAATTTCTCGAGAAAATACCTATTTAAAACAATAACATATTTGTGGGGTAAATATTGTGCAATATTTTCCATTGTTACTTTCGCAATCTTGTTTCAGTGGTTACTTTTTTATATTTAGTCAAGTTTTGACTAAATATTTTAACATCGAGGGGGAATCGAAACGAGGGTCGTGGTGTATGTGCCTGTGTCTGTGTGTGTGTGTGTGTGTGTGTGTGTGTGTGTGTGTGTGTAGAGCGATTCAGACTAAACTACTGGGCCGATCTTTATGAAATTTGACATGAGAGTTCCTGGGTATGAAATCCCCATACGTTTTTTTCATTTTTTTGATAAATGTCTTTGATGACGTCATATCCGGCTTTTCGTGAAAGTTGAGGCGGCACTGTCACGCCCTCATTTTTCAACCAAATTGGTTGAAATTTTGGTCAAGTAATCTTCGACGAAGCCCGGGGTTCGGTATTGCATTTCAGCTTGGTGGCTTAAAAATTAATTAATGACTTTGGTCATTAAAAATCTGAAAATTGTAAAAAAAAATAAAAATTTATAAAACGATCCAAATTTACGTTTATCTTATTCTCCATCATTTGCTGATTCCAAAAACATATAAATATGTTATATTCGGATTAAAAACAAGCTCTGAAAATTAAATATATAAAAATTATTATCAAATTTTTTTTTTCGAAATCAATTTAAAAACACTTTCATCTTATTCCTTGTCGGTTCCTGATTCCAAAAATATATGGATATGATATGTTTGGATTAAAAACACGCTCAGAAAGTTAAAACAAAGAGAGGTACAGAAAAGCGTGCTATCCTTCTTAGCGCAACTACTACCCCGCTCTTCTTGTCAATTTCACTGCCTTTGCCATGAGCGGTGGACTGACGATGCTACGAGTCAGTTTCATTCTGTGAGTTCGACAGCTACTTGACTAAATATTGTATTTTCGCCTTACGCGACTTGTTTACTTTGTTACTGCTGTTTTCCCGGCCTGAAATTAAATTTATTTTCCCAAAATTTAACTACATGTATAACCGGCTCCACATATTTTTCCTTCATAATTAATTTGCGAAATTGACAAGGCTTACTCAGATTCTTTAAACCGTTAAATCTACATACATTTCCATTTGCAGAGCGTAGAGCTGCTGCTTTGTGAAGGAAATCAAACAGCTAACAACTGAGTCATGCCGAGTTAGCATTTGTTCCCTCCACTATACACGGAAGCCAACCAGATACACGTGGAAAGTGTATTACACGGAGTTTTTTTTTCTTTTTCTTTTTTTTTCCTTCTTCTCTTTTTTTTTCTCTTTTTTTTTACATTAAGTCAAGTTTTGACTAAATGTTTTAACATCGAGGGGGAATCGAAACGAGGGTCGTGGTGTATGTGTGTGTGTGCGCGTGTGTGCGTGCGTGTAGAGCGATTCAGACCAAACTACTGGACCGATCTTTATGAAATTTGACATGAGAGTTCCTGGGTATGATATCACCGAATATTTTTTCCTTTTTTTGATAAATGTCTTTGATGACGTCATATCCGGCTTTTCGTGAAAGTTGAGGCAGCACTGTCACGCTCTCATTTTTCAACCAAATTGGTTGAAATTTTGGTCAAGTAGTCTTCGACAAAGCCCGGACTTCGGTATTGCATTTCAGCTTGGTGGCTTAAAAATTAGTTAATGACTTTGGTCATTAAAAATCTGAAAATTGTAAACAAAATTATTTTTTTCTAAAACGATCCAAATTTACGTTCATCTTATTTTCCATCATTTTCTAATTCCAAAAACATATAAATATGTTATATTTGGATTAAAAACAAGCTCTGAAAATTAAATATATAAAAATTATTATCAAAATTAAATTTTCGAAATCAATTTAAAAACACTTTCATCTTATTCCTTATCGGTTCCTGATTCCAAAAACATATTGATATGATATGTTCCGATTAAAAACACGCTCAGAAAGTTAAAACAAAGAGAGGTACAGAAAAGCGTGCTATCCTTCTTAGCGCAACTACTACCCCGCTCTTCTTGTCAATTTCACTGCCTTTGCCATGAGCGGTGGACTGACGATGCTACGAGTATACGGTCTTGCTGAAAAATTGCATTGCGTTCAGTTTCATTCTGTGAGTTCGACAGCTACTTGACTAAATGTTGTATTTTCGCCTTACGCGACTTGTTCTCTTTTGAACCTCAGTTACAATATGACTCGCTATGAGTATGATACTCTGAGCGATGCTGAACAGTCTAAACATAAACAGATTGGGTTATCCCCGAGTACGCAGTACTAGGGTCCAACAGACTTTAATTGTGTGTGTGTCTGTCTGTCTATCTGTCTGTCTGTCTCGACTTAACAGCTTATTGCTGGGAAACTACTGGGCGCAGTTCGTTCAAAAGTGGATACACTAACTTGATAATAGATCCGATTGATCGTATTAAAACTTCATTATGTTACCTGGAACCTAAATGCCCCAAAAAACACAAAAGTTCTTGACGATTGGACGAATTCAATCGGAGCGACAGCCAGCCATTGAGCTGATAGAACAGCCGAACGCGTGCGTCATGAAAAGCATGCGTATCGCATGCGAGACGATTTGCAAGCCAGCCAGCGGGTGGGGATTAATTTGGTCTCGGCAAAGAAACTACAGTGCAGGTTTGGTCTCGGTGAGACTGAAAGAGAGACAGAGAGCACGAGAGAGAGCGACAGGGACACTGTGTCAGTGATTCAAGGTGGTGGCTTGGTGGCCAAAGGGATCCGGGTTCAATTCCCGGCATGGGCGGTCTATTTCTTTTTTTTTAAATTATATTTAGTCAAGTTTTGACTAAATATTTTAACATCGAGAGGGAATCGAAACGAGGGTCGTGGTGTATGTGCGTGTGTGTGTGTGTGTGTGTGTGTGTGTGTGTGTGTGTGTGTGTGTGTGTGTGTGTGTGTGTGTGTGTGTGTGTGTGTAGAGCGATTCAGACTAAACTACTGGACCGATCTTTATAAAATTTGATATGAGAGTTCCTGGGTATGAAATCCCCGAACGTGGTTTTCATTTTTTGGATAAATGTCTTTGATGACGTCATATCCGGCTTTTCGTGAAAGTTGAGGCGGCACTGTCACGCCCTCATTTTTCAACCAAATTGGTTCAAATTTTGGTCAAGTAATCTTCGACAAAGCCCGGACTTCGGTATTGCATTTCAGCTTGGTGGCTTAAAAATTAATTAATGACTTTGGTCATTAAAATCCTGAAAATTGTAAAAAAAATAAAAAAATTATAAAACGATCCAAATTTACGTTTATCTTATTCTCCATCATTTGCTGATTCCAAAAACATATAAATATGTTATATTCGGATTAAAAACAAGCTCTGAAAATTAAATATATAAAAATTATTATCAATTTTTTTTTTCGAAATCAATTTAAAAACACTTTCATCTTATTCCTTGTTGGTGCCTGATTCCAAAAACATATAGATATGATGTGTTTGGATTAAAAACACGCTCAGAAAGTTAAAACGAAGAGAGGTACAGAAAAGCGTGCTATCCTTCTCAGCGCAACGAATACCCCGCTCTTCTTGTCAATTCCACGGGCACTGCCTTTGCCACGGGCGGTGGAGTGACGATGCTACGAGTATACGGTCTTGCTGCGTTGCGTTGCGTTCAGTTTCATTCTGTGAGTTCGACAGCTACTTGACTAAATATTGTATTTTCGCCTTACGCGACTTGTTCTTGTTTACTATTGTTTATTATGAACGTTTTAATGTTTAATTTACTTTAATACTTTTTTTAATTGTGTAAAATAAATAAATAACTTTTTTTTTAATTCACGTGCACAAGACAAAAACTTTCATACTGTGCCAAAGTGATCCGAGTTCGATTCCCGGCATGGGCGGTCTATTTTTTTATTTTTTATATTTTTTTTAATTCTTGTTTACTTTTGTTTATTATGAACGTTTTAATGTTTTATTTTACTCTAATAATTTTTTTAATTGTGTAAAATAAAAAAATAAAAAATTTTAAATCCACGTGCACAAGACAAAAACTGTCATACTGGGGGAGCGAGCCAGTCTGAAGTGTACTCGGGTCCAGCGCCAGCGTTTTTTTTATAGATAGCAATAATATCATTCTTTCGTTTAACATGGACAATCTTCGAAAATGTACAATATTTTTAATCAATTATAATTTAGCTATAATTCTCTCCGTGAACAGGCATTTGCACACTTTCTCTCTTTCTCTATCCTCTCTCTCCCCATCCTCTCTCTCTCTCCTCTCTTCTCTCCCTCTCTCTCTTTCTCTATCTTTAATCGTCCTCTCTCTCTCTCTCTCTCCCCCCCTCTCCCTCTCCCTCTCTCTCTCTCTCACCCTCCCTGCCACTCTCTCTCTCTCTCTCTCTCTCTCTCTCTCTCTCTCTCTCTCTCTCTCTCTCTCTCTCTCTCTCTCTCTCTCTCTCTCTCTCTCTCTCTCTCTCTCTCTCTCTCTCTCTCTCTCTGATACTGTGAGCGATGCTGAACAGTTTAAACATAAACCCTGCCACTCTCTCTCTCTCTCTCTGATACTGTGAGCGATGCTGAACAGTTTAAACATAAACAGATTGGGTTATAAATAGCAATAATATCATTCTTTCGTTTAACATGGACAATCTTCGAAAATCTCCCTCTCTCGCTCTCTCTCCCCCACCCCTCCCTCCGCTCTTTCTCTCCCTCTCTCTCTCTCTCGCACCCTCCCTCTCTCTCCCTCCCTCCTTCTCCCCCTCTCTCTCTCTCTCTTCCTCTCTCAATCTCTCTCTCTCTCTCTCTCTCTCTCTCTCTCTCTCTCTCTCTCTCTCTCTCTCTCTCCCTCTTTCTCTCTCCCTCCCTCACTCTCCCTCCCTCACTCACTCTCTCTCTCTCTCTCTCTCTCTCTCTCTCTCTCTCTCTTTTACCATGGCTGTATTTAAATGAATTAATAATAATGATATATTTTGCTGTTCGTCATAATTGTTTTCATCATTGGTTCACCTGAGTTAATACATTGACATTTGCAGCAAGTCATTTACAATAGCATGATAGTACTGGGTTTCTCAGTCAAAAAGCCGAATGGAGAGCTCTATTTCAAATATACAATTTGGGTCAAAGCCTTCTCTGTATTAACTTATTGACATTTTTGCAACAAGCAGAATAAAGTTAATATTTCTTATAGTTTGGTCCTGTTGCTTGTTCGGTTGAAAACCAAATAATACGTCAGTTTCTTTTAATTTTATCTGTGAACCTGTTTTTATATAAATTTGCTTTTCTACGATCTTCCAAAAAATTGATTTTCTTGGGCATTTAAAGAAAAAGTGTTCAATGAAATCAATATCTCCATACAGACTACAGCGATTGTTTTAACGTTTTTTCATTTTGTGTAGTAAGATATTAGTGGGGTAGATATTATGCAATATCTTCCAGTGAAGTAGCCTTAATCGCTTTTCCTTGGTGCAATTGTTTGCTATCATCCAATGATTTCTTTCTATTTTATAGTTATATTTATTCATCCAAAAATGTATTGAGCAAGGAGTACTTGCTTTTTGTTTGGTAAGTAGTGATCTACATTTTTTGGGAGTCCAGTTTTTAAGAGATTGTGGTTCTAGAGAGACAGTCGCTTCTTGACTTTGGTTATTGTCAGCTCGCAATGATTGCGCAATGAGCGCGGTTCGCATTGCATTATAATCAAACAGCAGAGCAGGGTAGTCCCCGATTTTTTTCTGCAATACGTGCGAGTGGTAATAATCCCTTGTCTGTCCATATATCTTGGACGTAATTTATGTATGCATTTGTCCATCTCTTGAAGAACAGAGGTCTATTTCTGTACATTATCTCTTTGCTATTCCAGAGACAGGTATATTTGAATTCAGTATTGGACAGGTATATATTTCTGAATTCAAGCCATTTGATTAGACATGATTTCCAGAATTTAGATTTGACTTTTTCGAGTCCTAAAAATGTTTTTGGATTAGCAGTAGCATTGAGGCAGCAAAGGTTTATTAAAGATGTAGGTTGGTATTAATTTCCATTTGGCAGATGTGTCTATTTTTAACTGAGTTATCCATGTCATCATAAAGGAGGCTTGCATATCTATTATGTTTATCATATTACAACCTCCATTCTCCCCTACGTTGCACATTACACATATTTTTACCTTTTCAAAGGCTCGCGTATTTGTGTACTTCTTTTCCATAAACATCGAAATAAGATTGTATTTACTTTCTGTAGGATAGTGGCTGGAGCACTTAAAGCTGGCATTGGGTATACAAATTGTGAAATCAAGAAACTTGTTACAATACATAATTTGCCTGTGATACTAAGGTTTATTTTAGACCATAAGCTTATAATTCTTTCTATTTTTTCGATTCTTTCCGACCAATTCTCATTTATGTCTGATGCAGTGACATCATTTTTAAAGAGTATACCTAAAATCTGTAGTTGTTTTTTTTCTCCATTTTAAGTCACAGTGATGTTCTCTGCTGTCCTTTTGGGATCCTAGCCACATTGCTTCCGTTTTGTTTTTATTAATTTTTAGTTGTGATATTTTCGTGAAATCAGTGACAAGCTTCATTGCATTTTCCAGATCTTGTTTTCCTTGTAATAGCATGCTAATGTCGTCAGCGTACATTGCTAATTTTTATCATATCGATTGAGTTGTTAGTCTCTATCTGGGAGCGAGGTAATCGAAGTCCGTGTATGCTTGGATCGTTTCTAATCTTTATTGCAAGAATTTCCAGTCCGAGAATGAAGGCCATTGGCGAACACGGGTAGCCTTGGCGAATTCCTGTCTCAATCGGGAATGGTTCGGAAATCCAACCAAGGTAGTTAATACTACTTTCGGTCTCATTTGTGAGAACTTTTTGCACGGAGTTAACACAGCTCACAAACCAGAGAACAGTTGACTTCGTGAATGGGAGCTAGTTTAGCAGCACAATTGACGACTGTCCATCGGGGAGAAAGGTCTCGATGTTAATCGCGCGGGAGGATACAATTCCCGGAGAGAATGCAGTAGAAGGTCCCAGCCCTTACTTGTGTTTTCGGAGACGCGATCGTTAAAGCACTTTAACAGGTAACTTTAATAGGCATTCGAATATTGATATTTTTTGTATCGCGTAAGCTGAACCGATTAACATTGCAGAAACTAGTTCGTAGAGGACAGATTGTAAAAACAAGATGTCTGCTCTTCATGTTTGTGCAGTGCGTCCAGTAACCTGTCCATCAGAAGAGGATTGCGGCCAGATGCTGGGGAAGAAGAATAATCTGAGAAGCCGCCGAAGATCTTATTTCTATGGATCAGTGTAGCTGAAGTTCGACTGGACTTTCACGAAGCTAGCAGTGAGGTTACAGTCCGGATAGTTCGACCACAGGACGAAGTGAACTGGTTAGGTCGAGATCGCAAGTCGGAGAATTAAGTACACCGCTACCTTTTTTCAAGTAAAGGACATATCGGCAATTTGCGTGTGTGCTCTTGCAGAGCTAAGCCATGTTCAGGGAAACCTATTTAATTAAAATATGATTAGTGTTTAGCATCTAGATCAGATGCTTGCCGCAGTCTGGTCAGAATCATAACTGTGAACAGTGACTGTATTTTTTCTACTTACACACTTGCCGTGTCTTGGTATTATAATGTGGATATCGTGTGCCTGTGATTTCACAGACTGTGTGTGGTTTTTGGCTCACGTAAGTGTAGCCTATGCGATCGTAACTTTGTCTGTCTGTGCGTGCGTTTGTGCGTGCGTGTGTGCGTGTGTGTGTATGTCTGTGGTAGAAACTTTAACATTTCCGAGTCTATGTGTGAGTGGTTATCCAAGACTATGGATAAAGCTCGCATAAGATTACGTCACGGTCAAAAGTGTTTGACGTCAATTAATGCATCATGACTGCATGCCTCCCTGTAGTCTTTCTCTCTCGCGTGGTGTGTGTGGTCTCGGTCATTGTTATTTTGAGCGGGCCGAGACTATTTGGCAGTCGTGTCCCTGTAAGTAGGCTACATGCAGACACAGACAGATCTAGATCTAGTGTCTCTCTTTCTTGCACAGTCGTCACCTAAGCTTACTGTGTGTGTGGGTGTGTATGTGTGACGGAGTGATTGAGTTTGTGTTACTGTTTGTCTATTTCTTACGTGAGCCTTGAAGGCTTCGCCTCTTGTTTTTTCTGTCTACCTCACGGGTAGCGATTTTGATACACTCAGGGTAATATTATGGTTAGTTTGTGAAAGGAATTTTCAAACCTGTCTTCAAACCTGTGAGTACCCTGTTTTGAATATCTAACCCTGATATCTTTCTATTCATGATTGTGTGTACATGTGTGTATGTATCATAACTGTATCCTTGAATTTACCCAATGCAGTGGAGGGATCGTATAATTGGAATTGTTGTTTGTTCCCCAATGATAGCATATTAGCGCATTTACATTTATTCACTGTTGTACAAATGACCCTATTATCAAAGAATCGCGTAGGCTTACATCCAACCTTCTGCTGCATAACATTAAAGGGAAAAAACTCATTATTAACAGATACATCCTTTACTCGACAAACGCCTGCTTTAATCCAAACGCTAAACAACCCAGCGTTTGGCCGCAATACATTATATCACTGCTGTTCCATAAACACGTATCACTTAACAACATTTCTCCACCTACTGCTCTCTGAGTCATGTCCTTATTTTTCAACCCAAAAAATAACACTTGTTTCCAAAATACATTTTAATTAATCCCAATCCTTTAAAATTGTTTACAGTAAAATGGAAGCAATTTAAAAAAAGAACATGTTAATTTGGCCCCTTTTTGGGAGGAGGCCCTAAAAGTCTGGACAGAGAATAACACCCACACAGAAATAGAGAACCCACTGCTGGTAACAGTCTGGAATAATAAAAACATTATGTATCGAAATAATGTGTTATTTTTTAAGAAATGGACTAATTGTGGGATCGCATTAGTTGGTGATATATGTGTTAACAACAGGCTGCTATCCCTAGAACAGATTAAAGTGAAAGTTGGTACTTATCCTTCACTGATGTTAGAGTATAATGTGGTAAAGACTGCTGTTACCTCGTTAATGGAAAGATATCCGGCGTATATGCTCATGCAATCCAATGAAAACAATGTTCTGCTTTTCGACCATAAAGAGTTATTTACAGCACGTTCTTATAGATTACATTTAATAAGTAAAACTGAACACAACTCTTGTTGTCTGAATTTCTGGATGCATAAGTTTAATATAGAAATAACTAAATGGCATTGGCTCATCGTAAGGAATGTATCTAAAGAATCAAGACTGAGAGAATTGCACTGGAAGATACTGCATAACATATATCCGACTAATATTTTGCTGTGTAAAATGGGAATTAGAATGAATAACAAATGATCATTCTGTCCAGATATTGATTTTGTGGAACATTTCTTTTATGAATGTTCTGCTATACATCCAATTTGGGAAAGAATAACCAATAAGGTATTTCAGCAGTATAATGTTAACATAAAAATTGATGTTCAAACAGCACTGTTAGGATACCTGAAAACACCTGGTATGTCAAACAATTTAGTAAACTATATCAATTTACTTATTATTGTGGCAAAAATGTGTGTGGGAAAATTCAAATACGGGAAACCAATAGAAATTGTGTGCATGTTTAATTCAGAGTTAGATTTGCGACACATATAGACTGAGAATAATGGTAATTGTAAAATATTTTAATAAAATTGTCCATTGTTGGTATTTGTCCATGATAGAGGTGAAAAGATTAGGGCAAAAGAAGTAAATTTAAATGTGTGGGGGTTTTTTTTTCTTTTTTTTTTCAAACCCTATCTTTAAGCTGTTGATATAAAAATTAAGAAAAAAGAAAAAAGAAAGAGGGAGAAGGAAAAAAAAGAAAAAAAAGGAAACTGAGCTGAACATTAGGAATAAATTTATGTTATGATTATTTTTATTTATTTATTTATTTAAACATATTAGTTTACTGATAAAGTTTGTTCATTTAAAAATGTACACATTTGACAGCGAAAAGAAAAGACCTATAAAGAAGATTTGCTCCAAGCCACAAAAAAAAAAAAGGCAAAAGATAAGTGTAGTAGCAAACCTGCATGCAACTGAGGTTAAAAAAAAAAATTAAAAAAATAAAAATGTTTACAGTGGTGTTAGAATGGAAACAACATAACCTTTCACCAAGCTTCGAAAACATATGTATTGGTATCTGTTTCCATCTTTCCTGCTTTTCGTTCAATACATTTGCAGCCCAGGACAACAAACAAGAGGACTGCATATCAATTACATCAATCATTTTTAAACCCCCATCAGGAAACTCTTGACACATCACTTTTATTTTATTTTTCTCAAATGCCTTAGTGTTTGAAAATCGTTTTTTCCAAATAAATCTTTAAAACAAAGTATTTATCTTAGTCAATACCTTTTCGGGTATTACCAGTGCTTGCGACGGATAAATAATCTGCGATAACAAAATAGATTTCACTATGCATATTTTCCCAATGATACTACCATTTCGTTTAAACCATTTCACAATGTTACGTCGTATATTTTCAATACGGCTTGTCCAGTTTTCTTCAATCTCAGAGACCGATGAGGAGCTACTGAAATAAATTCCCAAAATCTTCACTTGTGTAGTCCACCTTAACCCACACTCATTTTCATAAACCATATTTATTACTGCCTAAGGCCATCATTTCAGTTTTTTGTCTATTCATTGCCAAACCAGAGAATCTGGAAAAATAGGTAACAAGGGTTAATGCGTTTTTGTTAACTCATCCATATCGTTCAAAAACAGGGTCACATCATCAGCATACAATAATATATTAAAAACATATCATAGTTATCATTAGTCTCTTTCGGCAGAGGCAGACCCTTAATTGAACCATCATTTCGATTTTTCAAGGCCAACATTTCTAATGCAAGAATGAAGGCCATCGGTGAAAACCGGCGTTCAATTCAATACATTCCGATAACCAGCCCATAAAACTAATAGAGCTTTCCGACCTATACAATAAAATCTCTACCCATCTTACAAAGACGGCACCAACATTAAATCGTTTAAATGCATACACAGTAAACTCTTTGGAAATCGTGTCAATTGCAGCTTTATAGTCCAGCGCTACAAGGAACCCAGGTTTATTATATTCGTTTACATACGAAACTAAATCGTGTATTTGCCTGATCGCTAAGCTAATGGTTCGACCCTTCAAAAAACCGTACTGATCTTCACCAATAATATTTAAAATAAATTTAGATAGGCGAACTGAAAGAATCTTGGCCAATATTTTATAATCAGTGTTTAACAGTGAAATTGGCCTCCAATTATTAAGGTCGTCCCTCGGTAACTGTTTACCTTATGAATTAATATCATTATTGCCCGTTTTTGTGCGACGGTTAATTCTCCCTTCAAGAAAGATGCATGAAAGGAATTCAATACCATGTATTTTATTTTACACCAGAACAACTTCATAAAGGAGGTTGTAATACCATCACATCCCGGGGAGGAACCGTTTTTCATATTTTTTTTAAGGATGTCGATAATTCTGTTAAAGTGATCGGACTATCAATTCCTGTCTGCCGCTGTTCTGTTAATTGTGGAACTTCAACACCATCCAAAAACTGTTCAACTACAATCACATTTTCATCAAACTCAATGTTTTTTTGTATCTCCTTCTAAAAAACTGTACTTGTTCAGTCAAAATATCATCCTGATGTGTTATCACCTGACCATCTGCTTTAGCCAGACGATCCATAATTTTCGCGTTTGTGTGTGTCTTTTCCATATTGAGAAAATACTTTGTATTTAGTTTGGGCTCCCTTAGCTTCCTGTATTAAATAAATTTCCAGTTCTGCTTTTACTTTTTCCATCAACAATTCGTTATTATCTTGATCTAAAACAAGGGCTTTATCAATCCTATTCCAATTTTCCAACAATTCCACATGTCAATTAAACTTACATCTATTTTTTTCCTGACTGTACCGAATACAGAATTCTCTTATTTTAATCTGACACATGTCCCATTTAACGTGATCCTCCCTTATTTCATCTTGTATTTCAAATTTTTCCAACATCAAATTTAAATCATCAACAAAGACATGATCCTTTAACAAACTATCATTACATTTCCAATATGATGGACAACGCTGAAATAAACATAATGTATGTTATATTTTAACATGTTATGATAACCGACCGATGGTCGGATTGTGCAACGGAACATATACTACAATCTCTAATATTATTTAGAACAGAATCGGTAACAAAAATATAATCCAATCTGCGAGCAATGAAAGGATTTTGTTCTTGACCACGTAAATGACTATGGTTGTTTTATTTTAATTTCAATTTTAATCACGAGTGAAAGCATACCTCCAAGGCGGAAGACAGAAGGCACAACAGAAATGTTTCGCTCAGCAACATTGTTCCCTGAAACAGTCATAAAGGAAAATGATCATGCAGACTGAGAGGAAAGGGCTATATATATAATTTCGTGTCAATATTCCAATGTGGTTTCTTCTTATTCCTCTGTCTTTTTGGCAATTCTGTCCTCTTTGCCAGTTTTTGTATCCATGGGAATGAATCACAGACAACAACGTTTGTCCAAACGAGTATGTTTTTTCCAACATAAAAACAACTATGAAGTATCCCTTGGAATACATAGGATCATGTCATATTCATAGACTATATGAACTTTTAGATCAATCCAAATTGCACCAATCAGAAGAATGTATGTTACAATTAAAATAATTAACTTTACATTTTCGATGCGCATCGATTAAGCACTGGAGCAATGAAAGAAATACATCAGATGGTAACATTTTGTTGTTTTGAAAATATTCTCAAAATCGAAAGGACAGGATGTAAGGTTAGGCTTTGTCTAAAACCCCCATCCTTATGCATTACAGATCAGTCTATCTTTCCGCAAATACGAGAACACCACAACCCTATGGAGCGCCTCAGACAGGCAGACACAGCGTTACGGAATCTTTCTCCTGCCTTTACCTGTATCTTTTTCTCTGATCAGCTGTCCCTGCTCCTTGTCAACGCCTGGGAGACATGATCAGTCAATGATGTCTGTCAGCAGATTTTCAGCCTTTATTTAATTTTCATGGCGCTATCTTGTATTGCTATCATGGTGAATAGGCACGCCCCACTCTCTCATACTCTCTCAAAACCACCAGCACACAATTCCAAAGGCAGTCACACACATTCTCAAAAACGCACGCACGCACGCGCGCACGCAAACACACACACACACACACACACACACACACACACACACACACACACACACACACACACACAAATGCTGACGTGTCAGTTAAGAAGAACACCTTGATATGCGATTATTGTATGAGTTGAAGTTTTTGTGGGGTTGTCCTGAAATTGATTGACAGCTTATTCCGATGCTGACGTGTAAGTTACGATGACAACATTGATGCGAGTATAGCGCGAGTTGCCTTCTTTTTAGCTATCATGAACATCATTGACAGCCTATTCCGATGCTGACGTGTAAGTTGAGAACACCATTGATGCAAGTACAGTGCAAGGTGCAAGATTTGCAGGACTATTCTGAACATGATTCACAGCATATTCCAGACTGCCTCCACACCGTCCCCTTGTTACTCTTGTCATGTTACAAGTCAATGCTGTACCCGGGCGAATTCTGCTATACATATTATTCAAGTTATTGAGACATCACAGTCCCAGAAGAAATATATAGAGCAAATAAAGAAAATGATTTATTGAACGAAGCACTGTGATATTTTGTATACCGATATTGTCAGTAACTCAAGAGAACAAAAAAAGTTTCACCACGTACATTTTGCCACGTTCATTTGGATAACTTCAAATTGTGGACAGGCCGTGTTAGATCAACTTGTTTGTGTGATGTCTCAAATTTGCAGACAAAGCTTCCCCCACGGGTTAGGGGGAAGAATTTACCCGATGCTCCCCAGCATGTCGTAAGAGGCGACTAACGGATTCTGTTTCTCATTTTACCCTTGTTAGGTGCTTCTGGTATAGAATATAGTCAATTTTTGAAAAGATTTTAGTCAAGCAGTATGTAAGAAATGTTAAGTCCTTTGTACTGGAAACTTGCATTCTCCCAGTAAGGACTAATACATTGTACTACGTTGCAAGCCCCTGGAGCAAATGTTTGATTAGTGCTTTTGTGAACAAGAAACAATTGACAAGTGGCTCTATCCCATCTCCCCCCTTTCCCCGTCGCGATATAACCTTCGTGGTTGAAAACGACGTTAAACACCAAATAAAGAAAAGAAAAGAAAGAAAGCTCTTTTTCATATTTATGTTAGTAAATTTCAATTTAGCTTTGAGCTAAAACGTGCAGTACTTGCATAAAGACTTCATTAGTTATTTGCAATTCCAAACCTTCGCGCTTGTATTGGCACGACCGGTCGGTTGAATGTGGCTGCTGTGCAAAGTGACGCCCCCTGATTTGACATTGACAGGCTGTTCCTTGTTCGAGGCCCGGTTTGCTCATTTTCAAAATACATTTGGTATGTTTTGCATGTTGTATGTTGTATCTACACTCCTCGGGGAGGCTAGTGCTAAATTTGGACGGCGAGAATGCTCTGAACCCTACATGGTTACAATCATCATAGTTGTCTTCTTTACATTTGCCGAAAATGTTGATTTGCTGAGCGTTTAAAAGCGCGTTGTTATGTCGTCTGCTAGAGAAAAGTCAATCGAATCAGTCGACTGCAACATGCTGTCGGGATAACAATGACTCGTGCTATTCTGTTAAACATAGGGAAGCTTATAGGCATACATATTTGGTTAATGCGAAGACGACAAGCTACATGTCACAATAAAATAAAGGATGAGATGAGACTTCTCAAATAGAAAGAAGGGGTACAGGCGCAATAATACTCTCTCAGAGATTGATAGTGCACTCTTGAAGTGCGCTAACAGTTTTAGTGCATTGCCAATCAGTTGTTCCACATTAATCATGTGACAGCAGTACTTTCTGACACTTTTTCTTCTTCATTTGTACACATTTGTAGTTATACAAAATGGGTATTGATAGAGGTACATACAGTAGTAGGTTATTAGAAGCACCACAGTTCAGTATTTAAGGCACATTTGTGTTCTTATGGAGGGGGTGGGGGTGGGGTGGGATCTAAAGTTACTGACATTGTGGTGCTTCCAACAAACAAAACAAACAATGTGTACATGTGAAGGTGTGTGTGAAATATTTGTAATGTGATTACTCTGCTGTGAAACCCAATTCCTGTGATATGAGAGGGTAAATTCACATAGTGCAATATCATATTTGATTGTATCCCTTTTATGTTTTATGTGTGTCGTCCTATACAATTGTTGTTATAATCGTTTACAGGCAGGCAGGGTGTGCCGAAGAAAAAATTCCATTTTTATGTAATATTTTAATGGACAATAAAGTGCTGTTATTGTTTTTGTTATCATTGTTATACCCTGTCCGGTACCCTTTTCAACACTCTTGTTGTATAACTACAAATCTGTGAGAGAAAAAACAAAATCAGTTGAAATACTAGTAGGCCTCATGGAAACACACCAATTCGCCTTACCATATCCGATCTAGTCGGGTGTTTATGTGGGATAAGACTACCCCTCCTCTTGTTCACATACCAAAAATCAATCAGCACCCTGACTGCTTACTGTGGCGAGTTGAACATTGTTGAGGAATGAATTTCCAGTGCTTTTAACAAAATGATTCCAAAAGAATGACATACAGAGAGCACCCAGGTGGTTCATTGTTGGTAGAAAGAAATACCTTACCTTGGATGTGACAAAGTTGTATACATTTTGTATCATTTCAACTCTTTTAATTGCATGTTTGTTCGTTTTTATCTTGACATTTTGTCTAAATGGTTGGTACACAGTTGTCGTGTTTCCAATTCACCGGCAGAGTAACTGGATGTTTTCCAATCGTGTTTATGTAAAGCTCGTCTTCTGCAGTGATGATATTATTCAAAACTTCGCCAATATGCATGAATTTATGCAAATCTGTATGCATGTATTATGAGAGTTAGCGTGTTTGTGTTAGTGTGTGTGTGTGTGTGTGTGTGAGTGTGTATGTGTGTTTGTGCGTATATGTGTGTGTATGTGTGTATGTGTGTGTGAGTGTGTATGGGTGTGTGTGAGAGAGAGAGTGTGTGTGTTTGTGTGTGTTTGTGTGTGTGTGTGTTTGTGTGTGTTAATGTATGTGTGTGTGTGTGTGTGTGTGTGTATGTGTGTGTGTGTGTGTGTGTGTGTGTGTGTGTATGTGTGTACTCCATACGTATTGAGATGTCTATTTTTTAATAGGTACGTGCTGGAAGAGTTAAGGCCAGTCTGTCCGAGATAGCATAGCAAATGGTGCATAGAATATGAGGTGTAAACATGTGTCCATTTTCAGATAAATGTTGTGTTATACAAATACTCTGACTAATAATATTGAACTATGCTGATATGTATGCATGTCTAAAAATAATCTGGGTGCTCTCTGTGGGTTGTTTTTTGTTAGTTTATTTTCCAGTTTGCTTACAGCTCCATCGTTTGCTCTGAAAGAACAACACGTTGCGGACACAAAGTAGGCATACAAACAAAACAAGAAGGGCAAAGCCCATACGACTCACATGCTTTACACATTTTTCCTACCAAAATACATGTGACCTTGACCCAAGGTCAAGGTCATCCAAGGTCATGCAACACAAAGCTGTTAATTCAAGACATAGGAAGTACAATGGTGCTTATTGGCTCTTTCTACCATGAGATATGGTCACTTTTAGTGGTTCACTACCTTATTTTGGTCACATTTCATAAGGGTCAAAGTGACCTTGACCTTGATCATATGTGACCAAATGTGTCTCATGATGAAAGCATAACATGTGCCCCACATAATTTTTAAGTTTGAAACAGTTATCTTTCATAGTTCAGGGTCAAGGTCACTTCAAAATATGTATACAATCCAACTTTGAAGAGCTCCTGTGACCTTGACCTTGAAGCAAGGCAAACCAAACTGGTATCAAAAGATGGGGCTTACTTTGCCCTATATATCATATATAGGTGAGGTATTGAATCTCAAAAACTTCAGAGAAAATGGGAAAAATGTGAAAAATAGCTGTTTTTTAGGCAACATTTATGGCCCCTGCGACCTTGACCTTGAAGCAAGGTCAAGATGCTATGTATGTTTTTTGGGGCCTTGTCATCATACACCATCTTGCCAAATTTGGTACTGATAGACTGAATAGTGTCCAAGAAATATCCAACGTTAAAGTTTTCCGGACGGACGTCCGGACGGACGGACGGACGACTCGGGTGAGTACATAGACTCACTTTTGCTTCGCATGTGAGTCAAAAAACCATTTTATGATCATTGGAAAAAAACACGTTTGATGAGATTGTTACATTTAGTCAAGTTCACACAAGAGTTCCTGGGAATGATATCCCCAGACGTTGTTTTAATTGTTTAGATAAATGTCTTTTATGGCGTCATATTCGGCGTTTTCTTAAAGTTGAGGCGGCACTGTCACACCCTCTCTTTTCAATTGAATTGATTGCCATTTTGGCAAAGGAATTTTCGACGAAGGCCGGACTTTGGTATTGTAAGCTTAAAACTTAATTAATGAGTTTGGTCATTAAAAATCTGAAATTGTAATTAACAATTTGTGTTTATAAAACGATCCAAAACAATGTTATCTTATTCTTCAACATGTTCTTATTCCAAAAACATATAAATATCTTATATTTAGATTAAAAACAAGCTCTGAAATTAAAAAAAAAAAAAAAATTATGATTAAAATAAAATTTCCAAAATCGATTTAAAACCAATTCCATCTTATTCCCTGTTTCCAAAAACATATATTATGATATGTTGAGATTAAAGGCAAGCTCAGAGAGTTAAAAAGAATAGATACAGAAAATCGTGCTATCCTGCTCATCGCAACTACCGCGCTTTTCTGGTTTGTCAATTTCACTGCCATTACCTCGAGCGGTGGACTGACGATGCTACGAGTATACGGTCTTGGTGACAAAGTGCAGTGCGTTCAGTTTCAATCTGTGAGTTCGACAGCTTGACTAAATGTCGTATTTTCGCCTTACGCGACTTGTTTTTAAATATGTTCTACCCAAAATATCTATATGAAGCTATCCACAGAAGAATATTAGACTTTTCCCCAGCAGCGGTTTTATCTTAAAGTCTGATACCTTTTTAATCTCCTTTCAGATATTATCTTGGGAATAAGCACGTAAAGCCCTAATTTACTGGCCAATTATTTTTAGCCCCAGCTATTCTTGAAATAACAGAAAAAGTCAATTACAAAGAAAAAATTATCTTGTACAAGGGGTAGAATAAAATCTTAACACCGAGTCAGCTAACGTTTAGATTACAATTTGTTTTTAAAGATCAGCAAAGTTTGGTGGTAGGGTGAAAATGAAACTTTTTGCAGGGTCAAGTAGTTGGCAAATAAACTTGTTGAAGTTGTAAAATCCATCAGAAGGTTTTTGATCCAATCATTCTTGAAAGCTGAGCAACTTTTGGTTAGGAGTTCATGAAACATTCTTTCTGAGGTCAATTGATACGAAAATAAAGTCAGCGTTTTAAGTTTTGTTGAACTATTGCAACGAGTCAGTAGGGTGGTTTGATTAAAACAGGATTGAAAGGTAGGCAACATTCAGTGGGCGAGTGAATATACAGTCAAGTGATTATTAATTATACATTCTACATGTACGTTTTATGAAGTTTTGTTTCAAGTAAGAATAGCGGTGGGATTTTAACACTTTAAAGGTGGCCAAGATTGTTTCAAGTAATAATAGCGGTAGGATTATAACACTTTAAAGGTGGCCAATATTGTTTCAAGTAAGAATAGCGGTAGGATTATAACACTTTAAAGGTGGCCAATATTGTTTCAAGTAAGAATAGCAGTAGGATTATAACACTTTAAAGGTGGCCAAGATTGTTTCAAGTAAGAATAGCGGTAGGATTATAACACTTTAAAGGTGGCCAATAATGTTTCAAGTAAGAATAGCGGTGGGATTATAACACTTTAAAGGTGGCCAATATTGTTTCAAGTAAAAATAGCGGTAGGATTATAACACTTTAAAGGTGGCCAATAGTGTTTCAGGTAAGAATAGCGGTAGGATTATAACACTTTAAAGGTGGCCAATATTGTTTCAAGAAAGAATAGCGGTAGGATTATAACACTTTAAAGGTGGCCAAGATTGTTTCAAGTAAGAATAGCGGAAGGATTATAACACTTTAAAGGTGGCCAATATTGTTTCAAGTAAGAATAGCGGTAGGATTATAACAGTTTAAAGGTGGCCAATATTGTTTCAAGTAAGAATAGCGGTAGGATTATAACACTTTAAAGGTGGCCAAAATAGTTTCAAGTAAGAATAGCGGTAGGATTATAACACTTTAAAGGTGGCCAATATTGTTTCAAGTAAGAATAGCGGTAGGATTATAACACTTTAAAGGTGGCCAATATTGTTTCAAGTAAGAACAGCGGTGGGATTATAACACTTTAAAGGTGGCCAAGATTGTTTCAAGTAAGAATAGCGGTGGGAGTATAACACTTTAAAGGTGGCCAATATTGTTTCAAGTAAGAATAGCGGTAGGATTATAACAATTTAAAGGTGGCCAAAATTGTTTCAAGTAAGAATAGCGGTGGGATTATAACACTTTAAAGGTGGCCAATATTGTTTCAAGTACGAATAGCGGTAGGATTATAACACTTTAAAGGTGGCCGATATTGTTTCAAGTAAGAATAGCGGTAGGATTATAGCACTTTAAAGGTGGCCAAGATTGTTTCAAGTAAGAATAGCGGTGGGATTATAACACTTTAAAGGTGGCCAATATTGTTTCAAGTACGAATAGCGGTAGGATTATAACACTTTAAAGGTGGCCGATATTGTTTCAAGTAAGAATAGCGGTAGGATTATAGCACTTTAAAGGTGGCCAAGATTGTTTCAAGTAAGAACAGCGGTGGGATTATAACACTTTAAAGGTGGCCAAAATTGGTTCAAGTAAGAATAGCGGTGGGAGTATAACACTTTAAAGGTGGCCAATATTGTTTCAAGTAAGAATAGCGGTAGGATTATAACACTTTAAAGGTGGTCAATATTGTTTCAAGTAAGAATAGCGGTAGGATTATAACACTTTAAAAGTGGCCAATATTGTTTCAAGTAAAAATAGCGGTAGGATTATAACACTTTAAAGGTGGCCGATATTGTTTCAAGTAAGAATAGCGGTATGATTATAGCACTTTAAAGGTGGCCAAGATTGTTTCAAGTAAGAATAGGGGTGGGATTATAACACTTTAAAGGTGGCCAATATTGTTTCAAGTAAGAATAGCGGTAGGATTATAACACTTTAAAGGTGGTCAATATTGTTTCAAGTAAGAATAGCGGTAGGATTATAACACTTTAAAGGTGGCCAAGATTGTTTCAAGTAAGAATAGCGGTGGGATTATAACACTTTAAAGGTGGCCAATATTGTTTCAAGTAAGAATAGCGGTAGGATTATAACACTTTAAAGGTGGCCAATATTGTTTCAAATAAGAATAGCGGTAGGATTATAACACTTTAAAGGTGGCCAAT
Source organism: Littorina saxatilis (assembly GCF_037325665.1). Lineage (NCBI taxonomy): Eukaryota > Metazoa > Mollusca > Gastropoda > Littorinimorpha > Littorinidae > Littorina > Littorina saxatilis. The sequence goes on along the minus strand of NC_090252.1, from coordinate 19,311,154 downwards.
ATTGTTTCAAGTAAGAATAGCGGTGGGATTGTAACACTTTAAAGGGGGCCAATAATGTTTCAAGTAAGAATAGCGGTGGGATTATAACACTTTAAAGGTGGCCAAGATTGTTTCAAGTAAGAATAGCGGTGGGATTATAACACTTTAAAGGTGGCCAATATTGTTTCAAGTAAGAATAGCGGTAGGATTATAACACTTTAAAGGTGGCCAATATTGTTTCAAGTAAGAATAGCGGTAGGATTATAACACTTTAAAGGTGGCCAATTTTGTTTCAAGTAAGAATAGCGGTAGGATTATAACACTTTAAAGGTGGCCAATACTGTTTCAAGTAAGAACAGCGGTAGGATTATAACACTTTAAAGGTGGCCAATATTGTTTCAAGTAAGAACAGCGGTGGGATTATAACACTTTAAAGGTGGCCAACATTGTTTCAAGTAAGAATAGCGGTGGGAGTATAACACTTTAAAGGTGGCCAATATTGTTTCAAGTAAGAATAGCGGTAGGATTATAACACTTTAAAGGTGGCCAATATTGTTTCAAGTAAGAATAGCGGTAGGATTATAACACTTTAAAGGTGGCCAATATTGTTTCAAGTAAGAATAGCGGTAGGATTATAACACTTTAAAGGTGGCCAATATTGTTTCAAGTAAGAATAGCGGTAGGATTTTAACACTTTAAAGGTGGCCGATACTGTTTCAAGTAAGAATAGCGGTAGGATTATAGCACTTTAAAGGTGGCCAAGATTGTTTCAAGTAAAAATAGGGGTGGGATTATAACACTTTAAAGGTGGCCAATATTGTTTCAAGTAAGAATAGCGGTAGGATTATAACACTTTAAAGGTGGTCAATATTGTTTCAAGTAAGAATAGCGGTAGGATTATAACACTTTAAAGGTGGCCAAGATTGTTTCAAGTAAGAATAGCGGTGGGATTATAACACTTTAAAGGTGGCCAATATTGTTTCAAGTAAGAATACCGGTAGGATTATAACACTTTAAAGGTGGCCAATATTGTTTCAAATAAGAATAGCGGTAGGATTATAACACTTTAAAGGTGGCCAATATTGTTTCAAGTAAGAATAGCGGTGGGATTGTAACACTTTAAAGGTGGCCAATATTGTTTCAAGTAAGAATAGCGGTGGGATTATAACACTTGAAAGGTGGCCAATAATGTTTCAAGTATGAATAGCGGTGGGATTATAACACTTTAAAGGTGGCCAATAATGTTTCAAGTATGAATAGCGGTGGGATTATAACACTTTAAAGGTGGCCAATATTCGATAGGTTGGAGAATATGAGACGTTCTGTCTGTGATAAGTTTAATTGAAAAAAAAGTCTGGAGGACGGTTGGATTGAGAGAAAAAACAACTTGAAAGGAAAGCAGAACTTGGTTTAGGGTCAAAATGTGTGTAATTAATTTCAGAGTGTTAAGTTTCTGTTGAACGTGTGCTCCAAAATCACGCGGGCGCTTTAATTAAACATTCTTAAAAGGTGAGACATTTTGGTAGACAAGAGAACATGAAAAAATCTTTCAGGGTTCAAGTAGTTTATAATTAAACTCAGAGATTTAAGTTTTTATTGAACTTTTGTACCGAGTCAGAAGGACGCTTTGAATAGACAAAGAGATAAGGTCAGAAACATTGTGACAGCGGGCGAAAATTGAAATATTGTCTGTTGCCAAGTTTTCTGTTATTTGTGTCCACACTTCAGGATGTCAAGCTCGGGATAAGTGATGTTCACCTGCCCTGTCCAGCTAGCACCGTGCAGCTCGTGAACTCGTGAACTGAGAATCAAACATAAGTCAATTCACCCAGCTGTGAAGAGTCAACTCCATGTCAAGTATTAAATCGTAAAGTTTGTCAGACATTGTGCATTTACAAGGGTTAAAACTGTGACTCACAAGTAAAGCAAGGGGGTCACAAACTTGCGAACGTTGATGCCCACGTCGCTGAACCGTTTGAAAAAACACACACACACACACACACACACACACACACACACACACACACACACACACACACACACACACACACACACACACACCCACGTACACACACGTTTTTGTTAGAAATTATAGTGGTTTATATTTCAAAACGTCACACACAATGTTGTCTTCTTCTTCGCATACGCCAATGGTGAAGATTATCTGCGGTGACTAATAATACTGCCCTGTCCAGCTAGCACCGTGCAGGTCGTGAACTGAGAATCAAACATAAGTCAATTCACCCAGCTGTGAAGAGTCAATTCCATGTCAAGTATTAAATCGTAAAGTTTGTCAGACAATGTGCATTCACTAGGGTTAAAACTGTGACTCACAAGTAAAGCAAGGGGTCACAAACTTGCGAACGTTGATGCCCACGTCGCTGAACCGTTTGAAAAACAAACACACACACACACACACACACACACACACACACACACACACACACACACACACACACACACACACACGCACACACACACACACACACACACACACACACACACACACACACACACACACACACACACGCGCGCTTGCTGCCAGTCTCACTTTTGAAACAGCCAAGATGCCAAGATTGACTCTACCAAAATGCCACGTCGATTTAAAGCTGGGGATGATCCCGAAGCGCTGGCATGTGCTTTAAACGTGCACATGTCAACAGTCTATCACCTTCAGCAATGTTCTGTTGACATTGGATGCACTGCAGTTATGCAACGCGGTGGATTTTTCGCATAACCCCAATAAGACAAGATCGCAAGTTCCTGCCACAACGTCTTCGAGATCGATTCAATACAGCCACTGACACTGCCAGGAACATCACTGGAAGCCACCAGTGTTCGATCAGTGGCCAGAGAGCGCGATGAAACTGCTGATCAAGACCTTCAAAACTTCGTTAACGTTAAACCTGCTTGTCCCGTGTGTTGAAATAGTCGCAGCATCACAATAATCACACAAAAGCGATGTCAAACATGCATTCATCAAACTTTTGTGGTTTGATAATCCTAACTCTATAATTGTTCGAGATTTTGTCAATCAAACATCGCAGAACTTGTTCGCGTTTCTTTTGTTGCTCGGTATATGTTGTTATTTGATGAACAAGAGATCAAAGAATGTTGAATTACATGCAAAAATCAGATTCATCTTATTTTTTGTCAAGCTTCTTTAAGAAGTTTAATAAACCATTAGGGAAAAGAATCTTTCCTTGTGGGGAATTCAACGGTCTTTACATAAATTGAGGACACAGATACAGAATATTAAGCATACAATCCTAATCAGTTTGTGTACTATTGAAAACGTATTAGTACGCGGATAGACTTGACCATATACACTCTTCAAAAAAAGTTAAGGATCACTTTTTTACAAGCACGCCACACAAAACAGACAAGACCGAATTCTTTCATTTTTTAAAAATGATATAATTGAACAACCAAGGAGTAATGACAAACAAAGCAAAGATCGAACGCGGCAGCGACAATTTAGCTAGAGTGTGTCAAACGTGACAACCCTCGAAAATGAAATTCACAACAATGTGAATCAGTGTCAAAAACGCGTGTGCCCTCCGTTGTGTGCCAGGCATTCAACACATCGTTGGCGCATGGAGTGGATCAGGTTGCATATGAATGCTCTGGGAACTCCATTCCACTCCTGCTGGAGCCATTGCAGCAGTTGACCCAGATTGGCAGGAGGAGGGTGATGTTGCTGTACCCGACGACAAAGCTCGTCCCACATGTGCTCTATGGGGTTCAGGTCCGGGCTGTTGGCTTGCCACAGCATCCTGTTGACCCTGGCCTGCTGGGGCCAATCGCTTGGAGGGCTGGAACGACCAGGGGTTGCAGGATCTCATTCTGGTAGCGGACACCGGTCAAGTTGCACACTACATGGTACAGAGGTGTCCTTAGACGTGTGCTGATCCCTCCCCAGACCATCACAGAGCCTCCGCCAAAACGCTGTCGCTCCAGAACAGCGCCTTCTGCGAAGCGCTCTCCGCGACGCCTCCACACTCGGATGCGACCATCAGTAGGTTCCAAGCAAAAGCGGGACTCATCTGTAACCAACACCTGGGCCCACTGCTGACGTTGCCACCTCACATGTTGAGTGCACCAGGCTCGGCGAGCTGCTCGGTGATTAGCAGTCAGGGTTGTTCCTCGGACTGGACGCCTTGCACGCAAGCCAAAGTTGTGTAAGCGGTTTCGGATCGTCTGCCCACTAACAACAGGGTTGGTGGTAGCCTGTAGGCGTTGCCTAATGTTGTTTGCCGTAGCCATTCTTTGTTGCATGGCCTGCCTCTGAATGAAGCGATCCTCTCTTTGTGTGGTGACTCTGGGCCGACCAGAACGTTGTCGCTCCTGCACTCTTCCAGTTGCGTGGAATCTCTGTTTTAGTCTGATGATGACAGAGGGAGCCACTGCAAGCCTCTGGGCCACTTGCCTGGCAGCAACACCGTCTTGTAGCCATCCCATTGCCCTTCCTCTATCCAAATCGCTCAGTTTTCTTCGTGGGAGCATGTTGCTACTGTGCATAATTGTGTCAGCGTGTCAACCTTTAAACACAAGCTGGTGAGCGATGTTCATAGCCAGGACCCTGTTGTAGCACGTGCATCACAACCTTTTGCCCTGGTATGTGTTCCGCAAATTTCATGGGGCTATAAAAAACACCCTTTTTCTTCCAAAATGCAGAAGCTTTTGAGAAGCCCCACAAAGGGAAATAACTCTGCCTGCCAAACAAAATTCTAGGTCAAGACTCATTGTTCATTTGTTAATTCAAACACATTTATCTTTTAATTATTATGTCGATGTTTAATCTTTTGGCAATTTTGTATTATTAGATCCGTTTTTTCAACCGATCCTTAACTTTTTTTGAAGAGTATATAGTTCACAAAGCTCAAAGTGTAAAGCTCTCAAAATGTAAACTACAGTAAATCGTCACTAATTGATGGTTTATATTAAGGTGGTTGAAGGAGTGTTCTGTACACCTTGTATCACCTTTTTCAAAACGCTTCCTCAATGCTATGCAGCTGTCTCGCTTAAAGTAGGTCACTCTGAAAAAGTCGACTTCAAGCAAACTGCGCAAACACAGTTTCGTCATGACTGAATGCAAGCACACAAGTGTAATGCACTATTACGTACGCCACTCCTTGTTTTTCAAGGCTGCAGTTTGTCAAACGTTTTTATTTTATGCAAAGTTTTTATGCCAGGTAAAGTCAAACATGACAGGTATTATCGCACTCTCCAAACTGCAAACTGGACTCGCTTGTGCCTAAAAGTTGTATTGTGCGTGTATTTGCGTGTGCGTGTGTGTGTGTGTGTGTGTGTGTGTGTGTGTGTGTGAGAGAAAGAGAGAGCAAGCGAGAGTGTTTGTGTGTGTGTATGTGCGTGTGTGTGTATGTGTGTGTGTGTGTGTGTGTGTGTATGTGTGTGTGTGTGCGCTGGTATGTGTGCGTGTGTGTATGTGTGTGTGTGCGCGCCTGCGTGTGTGTGTGTGTGTGTGTGTTCGTGTGTGCGCGCCTGCGTGTGTGTGTGTGTGTGTGTGTGCGTTGGTATGTGCGTGTGTGTGTGTGTTTGTGTATTTGTGTGCGAGTGTGTGGGTTGTCGGGAATTTTAGCTTAAATTGATACGAGGTAGGCTAATGACTATCAATCAATCAATCAATCAATGAGGCTTATTTCGCGCATATTCCGTGGGTACAGTTCTAGGCGCTCTGCAGTGATGCCGTGTGAGATGAAATTTTATACGGCCAGTAATTGCAGCAATTTCGGCGCATATTTACCTTTCACGGCCTATTATTCCAAGTCACACGGGTATATGTAGACAATTATTAACTGTGCCTAAGCAATTTTTGCCAGGAAAGACCCTTTTGTCAATCGTGGGATCTTTAACGTGCACACCCAATGTAGTGTACACGGGGGGGAGTTCGGACACCGAAGAGAGTCTGCACACAAATTTGACTCTGAAATAAATTTCCGCCGAACCTGGGATCGAACTCACGCTGACAGCGGCCAACTGAATACAAATCCAGCGCGCTACCAACTGAGCTATATCCCCGCCCCTAATGACTAAGTTAAGATAGGCAGTTATCATGATTGTAACTAATAGTTTAAAAATACCTACCAGCAATCTTAAAAGCCATCTTCGTGTAATGATCGAGCTACTGACTTTTGAGATTTTTTTAAAAAATATGTTGCTTTACACGGGTTTTTCTTTAAAAAAAAAAAGTGTCGGGTATACCTGGGACGCTCTATATAGCACGTATAAGCTTCACTAGCAAATGTATTAAGAAATAAATCAATAGATAGATAAATAGACAAATGTACACAAATAAAACATAAATTCAAAATAACAAACGATACACATTACAAGTAAATTCAAAAATGTAAAAAGTCAAACGAAAATCAATCAATCAATCAATCAATAAAAGAAAAAGAAAAAAGCGACGAAAACGAACAAGCTTGTAAGCTCTCAAAAAACTGCTATTTTATTACATGAATCATAGAGCACCTATCATCAAGGATAAACCATCACCAAAACAAAACTCTAACTGGGGTGCGTTCCGTCTTTCCTTGCCAAAGGAATGATCTCGCTGGCTTGCATGGCACAACATATATGGCTTCACTGCAGAGGAAAAGAGGAAGATATGACAGAATTGTCTTCCGAACATGTAGGTACACACACAGGTATATCATCAACAAGTAGTTATCATGTGCTTGTTGTACACATGAATGACCAACACACAATATAATGAACCAACAAGAACAGTCTCAAGGGAAAATTTGGTGGTAGTTTTGGTACGAGCACGGTACTCATGAGCTATCGTGGAATTAGTATTATTTCCGAGCAGTCTCTAAATCATTGTTAAAACGGTCTCGCGGAAGAGCCGACTAACCTAATTTGCATAGGTATAATTACTGCTTTGTTTTAGTGAGGGACGGCTGTGCTGTGCGAGGGATCTATGTTGTCACCCCTCTGTGTAAATGCAGTGGTCGAGATGTTGACCGTGCAAGCGTGAAACGTCAGAGAGTGATGGGATGACTGATGTGAGCGAATGTGTTTGTTGCGGTGTGGTATGAAAGTTGTGTTATTAATTAGAGTGATTAGGTTTTATTTTAGTGCATGCAGCAAGACGTACATGGAAGCGGACATTATTCTATAATTCTGTGCATGTCGGAAGACAGTAAAGCAGTGTGCTTCGCCGGTTCGGACTCGGTGTGTGTAAAACTTAAATGACTTCAGTGATGTGATTCCCTACTGTGTTGAGGACATTAATAGGAGGATTCAGAAGGAAGTGCGTTAGTGCAGGGCCAACCGTGTGTTCTGTGTAACGAGATATATTTTGTTATAACATACAGGTATTTGTATGATGATTATGTTTTGATTTGAGTCAATAGTGAAATGTTTGAAATGTTCATTCGTTGTGTGCCGTGTGGGTTGTTCGAGTGCGTGTTGTCACCATCCCGAATGCATTAGTATGTATGTGTGTGACTGTGTGTGTAAAAATGTATGAATGAGTGTGTGAATGGAGAAGCACCGTGCACGGAAAAGCAAACACCGGACCACAAAAGTCAGCTCAAATCAACATTCCTTGACAAACAGAAATAGAAGAACATAACGACAGACAGGCAAGACCGGTTGACAGACAGACATATGCATACACGCTAGAGTGTGAACGATCAAGACAGACATACGGATACTTATAAACAAACACCCACATCAACATCCACGCAGAAATACCTATTTCGTTGGAACCATTAGAGAATACATTAATGATACAGACAAAAACCAATGAAGATCAACGGGTTTTCATAATCAGACGCAGCTGCTGACAAGAGCATACATCTATATATGATACTAGAGGAATACCCGGCTTCGCCGGGGTGAATCGCGAGACAGAGACAGACAGCGTGGCGGTTCATCACAATCACCTCTGCAAGCGAAGTCCTGTCAAACGGGATTGAGAATTTTAGAGCTTATTTCTTAGCCCTATATTATCTGTTGTGGCTTCTCAAATGCCAGAACATACAGACAGTTAGTTAAAATTAATATTAAAAGTCCTACGGTTTTGAGCCATTAAGGACTTGAGTGTTTGTCCGCTTTCAAAAAGAGGAAAGAAAGAAACAAAAAATAAGGAGAGGAGGGCAGGGGGTGGGGTTGAGTTGATAATGCTCTGTGGAATTTGTTAAAATGAAAAGTAGTTAAGATGTTTCTTGGTAAGAATTATAAGTCTGTATTCTATATCTTGAATAACGGGCTTGTAATATTATTTTTATTTTATTTCAAATCGAGTTAAAAAGTGGAACCTTTCAGGATCACCAATAAAACCAAATAGATGAGCAAGTAAGAGGAACACGAACAATAAATCTCAAAACTTTTTACAAATAAAAGGATTAAGATGTAAGCCACGAAGGCCGTGGTAATAAAAACAATATGTACAGTTTGGCGACTAATGGGCCTTGGGTGAGGATATGTTGTCTAGAAGGTAGTCGCTGGAATCAGGAGGGATGGCGGGAGCCACTCGACCTCAAACACATACAGACAGACAAAAGCCGCTAGACCACATCACAAACAGAACTCTACAATCAACAGGTTTTTTCCCCCACACACACACACAAACACACACACAGAGAAGCCGTATATATATATATGCATATCTGTATCTATAAATATATAGAGATAGGTGAGAGTGTATTTTTCGCGTGGCTATAAATTGATTCGATCTCTTCAAATTGACAGTAAGAACAACTTACGGGTGCAAGGGAAGCGTTCTGGACAGCGCAGTGACATTCTAAAAATAGTCACTCTCAGAAACGGGAATTTGGGGTGAACGGCGCGACAGAGACAGACAGCGTGGCGGTTCACCACAATCACCTTTGAAAGGCGAAGTCCTGTCAAACGGGATTGAGAATTTTAGAGCTTATTTCTTAGCCCTATATTATCTGCTGTGGCTTCTCACATGCCAGAACATACAGACAGATTGATGATAAAATCGTTTATTTAACGTCACTCTGTAAAAACATTGGCGACATTTGTCTTAGATTAAGAACACACACAGGCACGCACACAAACTTTCCCTTTATGTACAGTGGTTCACCACCCTCCCGCCCCCCGCACACTCTCGCTCATCTAATTAAAAATGGTGTTAAGAGATACTTGGATATAAAATGGTATTTTTAAAAGATCTGATAAAAATATATAGTAGCTGTATGAGAAGCAATGGCGTCAGCCGCAGCAATGTCTCTTCATATCCAGGGACCAAGTGGGTGCGTGTGCATAAGTCCAGCGATAAGTTTGGGACCTTGCCACCCAAGGTCTTTATTAAAACTTAAAAGATAGCTTAATTTTTCCTTTGAGGTATTTGGCAGAATATTTCTATTTGAGTTTATAAACTGAGTCAGGGGTTGAAAGTGGCATGAGTTCAAATCACACTCCAAAGTCAAATGAGCAATGGTGAGGTCGGATTGACAGGTGCATTTAAGCTCTAGAAATTGGTAACTCCCAGCTTCTGCCCTTAGGCGGTTAATCCTTTTTATTACACGTGGGCATGCATTATAGGTGTTCATCTGTTTTGATGGGGCTTCCCGAATGAGCCAGCCAGAGCTTATAGCCTTGTGCATATATTTGTTCCTCCATTCTCTCCAGAGAAGAGAGTCTGTAAGGCTACTGATCTCAGAAGCAGACAATGGCAGGTCTACCTCGGAGGCGCCCATGCCTTGGGCAGCTTCTTTAGCGGCTTTGTCCGCTTTCTCGTTGCCAGGCACGTTCACGTGTGCTGGACACCAGACCAGGTTAATCTCGCTTCCTTTTTTTATAATTTTATTTGCCAGCTCCTTTATGGCAATGACAAGATCATGTCTTTTTGATCTTTTGTTAGATCTCAATGCTTCAATGGCTGCTTTGGAGTCAGAGAATATAGCTATCTTTTGAGGAGGAGTGTTCTTGAGATTGAGATGAACAAGCGACATGCAGATGGCAAGAAGCTATACAGACACACCAAAGCCGCCAGACCACATCACAAACAGAACTCTATAATACATAGGTTTTTGCCTACACACACACACAAACACACACACACACAGAGAAGCCGTATATATATATGCATATCTGTATCTATAAATATATAGAGATAGGTGAGAGTGTATTTTTCGCGTGGCTATAAATTGATTCGACCTTTTCACTTTGACAGTAAGAACAACTTACGGGTGCAAGGGAAGCGTTCTGGACAGCGCAGTGACATTCTAAAAATAAATAGTAACTTACAACTGAACGGGAAAGCCACACGAAGGAAGGGAGATAAACGCCAAACACTGGAGAAGATAAGGAAGAGTTACTTATAATGGTGAAATGAACACAAAAACGAACATGAGTTTAGCGCTGCGCGCTGAGAGCACGTGTTGAAATATCTCATCGATGATATTGTGTCCGGGGTGTAGCTGAATACGGTGTCCAAATTTGAAAAAGAACCACCGAGAACTTTGGCGTTGTGATGTGGTGTAGCGGCTATGGTGTGTCGGTATGGGGGCCCGGGTAAGCTGAGGTGGAACCAAAATAGCTGAGGTGGAACCAAAATCGGTTCCGCGCTGCGCGCTGAGAGCACGTGTTGAAATATCTCATCGACCAGGTTGTGTCCAGGGTGTACCTGAATATGATCACCAAATTTGAAACAGATCCATCGAGAACCTTGGCCGCGCATCGCGCACAGACACACAGGCAGACACACAGACACACAGACACACAGACACTAGTCGTATATATATATAGATACGACTAGTGTCTGTGTGTCTGTCTGTGTATCTGTCTGTGTATCTGTCTGTGCGCGATGCACGGCCAAAGTTCTCGATGGATCTGCTTCAAATTTGGTGGGCATATTCAGGTAGACCCGGGACACGACACAACCTGGTCGATATTTCAACACGTGCTCTCAGCGCGCAGCGCGGAACCGATTTTGGTTCCACCTCAGCTATTTTGGTTCCACCTCAGCTACCCGGGCCCCCATACCGACACACCATAGCCGCTACACCACATCACAACGCCAAAGTTCTCGGTGGATCTTTTTCAAATTTGGACACCGTATTCAGCTACACCCCGGACACAATATCATCGATGAGATATTTCAACACGTGCTCTCAGCGCGCAGCGCTGAACTCATTTTCGTTTTTGTGTTCATTTCACCATTATAAGTAACTCTTCCTTATCTTCTCCAGTGTTTGGCGTTTATCTCCCTTCCTTCGTGTGGCTTTCCCGTTCAGTTATAAGTTACTACACTGCGCTGTCCACTGCGCTGAGCGTCTTCGGATATTCCCGGCGTTACTATTTTTAGAAGGTCAACGCAGTGTACAGAACGTAAATTGGACCCGTAAATTATCCTCACTGTAAAAGTGCAAAGGTCGAATCAATTTATAGCCACGCGAAAAATACACTGTCATCTATCTCTCTATAGATACGGCTTCTCTGTGTTTTTGTGTGTGTGTGTGTGAGTGTGTGTGTTTCTATGTAAGCAACACCTGTGCATTGTTCAGTTCTGTTTGTGATGTGGTCTGGCGGCTTTTGTGTAATTTTATGTACTGGCCTTCCTTTGAAAAGCCATAACTTGCTCAGTCCTGTTTGAGTGGAGTTCGCCTCCAAAGGTGATTAACACGGTTACATTCGTCGACAAGGATGGGACTCGATATGGTCAGGAATGGCATTATGGCCACTGAATCATTTTCGTGCTGTTCCCATTCCACGAGTCTGGGAGGGACCTAAGCTTGGCGGGTCCATTGTTCGGCGAAGCCGGCGTACGGCTCTAAGTACTTCTTCCCGGCGAAGCCGGCTACCCGGCGAAGCGGGTATTCATTCTAGTACATATATACATACATAGTTAGTTAGTTAGTTGTTGCTTTTTGGGTCCAGCGGACCATATAGGCCAAATCAGGACCCACATACATACATACGCACATACATGCATACATATATACATACATACATACATACATACATACATACATACATACAAACATACATTTATACATACATACATACATACACACACACACACACACACACACACACACATACATACATACATACATACATACATACATACCTGCATACATACCTACATACATACATACATACATACATACTGTAACGGGATGGGCGCGCGAGCTGTGTTGGCTCTGGTTGTTGATTGTTGTGTGTGTGAATGTTAATGAAGAATAAAGCAAACACAAATTGTTCCAGGTTTCAATGTTCAGATTTATTCATCTGAACAAATTCGTATCGAACTTCAATATATCAGTGCATCATTCATTCACATATAAAAATAGGCATGACATATGATGACCTTGTTCTGGACTATCTTCTTTACTGTAGACTGCGATCTCTTTATGTAGCTTAGAACCTAATATTCTCAACTCAATATTATATCCTTCCTAGTCCAGTCTCGAAGAAGCTGCCCCGATTTCTCCTGTCGGATAGCCCCACTTTCTTCTTGTAGACTGCTATCCCTTCCTAGTCCAGTCTCGAAGAAGCTGCCCCGATTTCTCCTGTCGGATAGCCCCACTTTCTTCTTGTAGACTGCTATCCCTTCCTAGTCCAGTCTCGAAGAAGCTGCCCCGATTTCTCCTGTCGGATAGCCCCACTTTCTTCTTGTAGACTGCTATCCCTTCCTAGTCCAGTCTCGAAGAAGCCTACTCGAACCACATCGTTCAGCCCAAAAGAACCCAAATCGCTAGAACATATCAGCCAAGCTAAGCCAAGCGAACAACCTTTCTCCCGTCTCGGAGAAGTACACTAAAACAACAATCCTAAGCCACCCCGATTCTTCCTTTCCCTTGTCTATTTATCCCTTTCCTTGTTTGTTTACCTGTTACCTCTAGCTACCGCTAACGTTTCGATCGTCTATAACGATCTCCCTTGACTGTCTACGTTACCCCAATACATGTCCTAACAACATAAACAACATACCTTGTCTCTCCTTCCTTTCTTCTTGTTTCGTACCTTTAGCAACGAACCGACACTCTCGATCGTCTTAGAGTCAAGGCGATCGAGGATGTTTGTTTACGTTTCTCTAGGTAACTTCTAACAATGCTCAAACAACCTAGCCTACCGAACTAAATCTCCATTTTACTTTCACTCAATCATCATCCTATCAATAATGAATCAATTCTAAAATGCATAACCATATTTACATGCACATTTCATTACATAATATTCTCTCATCGTTCTGCTTCGATGAGATCTCGTATAACACCTTCTCAAGTCAAAGCGACCAAAAAGTGTTTGTTTACGTTTCCCTAGGTAACCTCTAACAACATACAAACAATTTATCTAACTAAACCAAATCTCTGTTTCCTTTCACTCAATCATTATCTTATCAATAATGAATTAATTCTAAAATGCATGCAGTAATATTCACATGCACATTTCATAACATAACATTCTCTCATCGTTCTTCTTCGATGAGATCTCGAACAACACGTCATCTAAAATGGCGTCATCGAAGAGAAGACTATGTTCCATTGTGTTCATTTCTTAAGAATGCGATCGATACGCACACGATTCCGAATAAAAACTACATAAACTAGTCAGCGAAAGTTTCCTGCTACGAACTGTGCAGTGGTTTTCTGGTGAGTACAACCTAACACAGTTAATATCATAACATTTGTCCACAAGTCTCCCAGTCTTTCACTTGTGTCAATGAAGAACACCTTTAGATCTGTATCACATGTTTCTCAGTGCAAAAGTTAGATCCACTAATGTTCAGGTTAAAGTTTCTGGATAATACTAATAGGGCCATCCATTACATGCACCCCCGCTTTCTAATATTATGCTCCGCATAATCTATATATTTTAAAACATATTCTCCTGTAACTATAACTACCAGAACTAGAACATAGAAACTGTAACTGAAATTAAAACTTGAGTGAATCACTCCTGTCCTATTTGATTTTCTTGAACTTTAATTTGATGGTGGTTTTTCCATTCTTTCTTTTGATCACGGAAGATGCAAAAGTGTTTGTCACTTGCACCTGTGCAATCGCCATAACCTCGTCATAGGGCAGATACACTGTGACTGGGTATAGTTTTGCTGCAGAAGGCAAGTCTGTTTTCTCTTTCTCCTTCCCCTGACCTCCCTCATTGATTGAAACATCACTTATTGTTTCATATACCGGTACTGGTTCCATCTGTAACACATTAATATCGTATTGCGCTAATTAAGTTATTCATAGTCAATGTTTTCATATTTGTCAACCGTCCATACTACAATACATCTTGTATTACCCACTTATCTTCTAAAACTAACCGAGACCGAGTAACATTGTTAGGATCGAAAAAGCGTGCTACAGTACCTTCGTGCTTTACCAATTTCACATCGCCTAACAATAACTCGACTCCTTGAGAACTCCACCTGTCCAGTTTGAATAATTATCTTGGCCTAGTGCCTCACATTATTGTCACACAGGGATATATATGTCTCGAAACCAGCCTCAATTTACCTTGAGTTACGCTCCATCATACTAACTAACACAATCCATACGAAAGACGTATATGAGAATACTGTTTATGAATGACTATCTTTTGCACAATGTCATCGTTATGTTCCAGGAAACAAGGCGAAGTTACGAACAGTTCAGTCTCCACTTCTCCATCCACGTCGGCACATTCTTTCCTTTATAAGGTAACAGTCTGTCAATGTGATACGCCTTTGAATCTTTCTTTGGTCTAGTTTTAATAAGGTATGTCAAATCATCAATCTTGTTGGTGATGATATACGGTCCTTTCCATTTTGACGTCATTTTAGTACACACACCTATCTTCCTGACAGGGTTGAACAACCAGACTAATTGTCCTACACTCAGTTCACGTTTTCTGGTTTTCATGTTGTAGTATCTCTCTTGATGCACTGCACTTTTCTTTAAATGTTTCCGTGCATGTTCATGTACTTTTTGAAATGTCTGTTCCAGGTTTGCAGTGTAGACATCTGGGGAAACATCTTCTTCTTCAGCTCCGGGTCGCCCAAACACCAGTGACATCGGTAGTCTCGCCTCACGTCCCAGCATCATTCGATTTGGAGTTATACCTGTACTGCAGTGAACTGACGATCTGTATGCTGAGGCCAGTAGAGGTAAGTAGATATCCCAGCTTTTCTGGTTGTTTTCGCAGTACGCTGTTAACATAGCAGCCAGTGTTCTGTTGAATCGTTCTACAATTCCATTTGCTTGAGGCCGCATGCTTGTAGATCTGGTCTTGTTTATCCCCACTAGATTACACATTTCCTTGAATAACACTGATTCAAAGTTTGTGCCCTGATCAGTGTATAGTGTTAGTGGATACCCAAATCTGCTTGCGAAATGGGTTATGAAGGCTTGTGCTACCGTCTTTGCTTCTTGATTTGGAATTGGTATTGCTTCTGTCCATCGTGTGAATTGATCTGTGATGACCAAAATGTGTGTGTTTCCCATCACTGTTTTGGGAAAAGGTCCACATATGTCTAGATTCACCCGTTCCAGAGGTTCACCAACTCCACAATGTCCAAGTGGAACATGTTTTTGATGAGATTTTCGAGCAGCACACTTATCACATTGTACACAGTAGCGTTTGATACAATCATCCATGGCTGGCCAATAATATGACTGTTTTATTCTCTCTCCTGTCTTTTCAGATCCAAGATGACCAGCGGTGGGAACGTCGTGGTGATTCTTCATAACATCTTCTTGCTTTGACTCAGGTACGATCATTTGTAGTCCTGTATCTTTATCATTCTCAAGACGCTTTCTGTAGAGAATACCATCTACCATACATAGTCTGTCCCACTGAGCCCAAAGTGTTTTTGCCTGAGAACGTTTTGTAGAGAGATCTGCCCATTTTGGTCGCTCCTTTGATTTCATCTTCGCAGATAGAAGTGGTTCAATATCTTGATCTTCAAGTTGAGCTTGGCTAAGTTCTTCTGCATTCCATCCGTCCAGAGATAATGGATGAAATCTGACTTCAAAATCAGGTTTTTCTGTACTTGATGATGAGTCTAGAGTCTTACTGCATGACGGTTTCTGTTCATCTTCCACAATCATAGCTATGTTGGGGTTTTCTTGCTTAACTTGCTTGCTTGCAGAACTGAGGATATCAGAGAAAGAGAATTGAACTGCTGTTGACTTGTCTTCGGAACTGAGGATGTCAGAGAAAGAGAATTGAACTGCTGTTGGTCTTAGTTCATCATTCTTGGTTCTCCGTTGTGTCAAAGTACATGCAACAAAGTTTTCTTCTTTCATTGTTTCTTGATCTCTTTGTTGTTGTCTCAGGCATGATGTACAGGGTTTTCTGCTCAAAGCATCTGCATTGGAATGTTTCAACCCAGCACGATGAACAACATTCAGATCATATGTTCCCAGTTCCTGTAACCATCTTGCTGTTTGACCGCTAGGATTCTTCAGATTTTTCATCCAACTCACTGCAGCGTTATCAGTTCGTATGGTCACCTTCTGTCCATACAGGTAGTGATGAAATTTCTTCAGTGCTTCCACTACTGCTAGTAATTCTTTTCTGGTCACACAATAGTTTTGTTCAGCTTTCCCATGAGCTTTACTCATGTAGGCAATGACTTTTTCTTGGCCTTCTTGTATTTGAGAAAGTACTGCTCCCACAGCTGTGTCACTAGCATCAGTGTCCAAAATGAAATCTGAGTCAGGTAGTGGATATGCCAAAATCGGTGCTGTAGTAAGTTTTTCTTTCAGTGTTTTGAAAGAATCTTGACAATCTGAAGTCCATTCAAAATGCCGATTTTTCTCGCAGGCTTGATGTAATGGTTTTGCAATTTTGGCAAAATCTCGAACGTATCGACGATAATAGCCACAGAGACCAATGAAACTTCGAACTTCTTTTGTCGATTTTGGTGTAGGCCATTCATCCACTGCTTTGATCTTCTCTGGATCAGTTTTCACTCCATTTTCACTGACAACATGTCCAAGGAACTGAATTTCCTTTTGAAACAAGTTACATTTTGACGGTTTGAGTTTCAACTTTGCCTCTTGAGATCTTTGTAGCACGTGTCCCAGTCTTTCAACTCCTTCTTCAAAGGTTTTGCTTGGAACGATAGTGTCATCTACAAACAGCAAACATTCTTCCCATTGTAGGCCTCTGAGTACGTTTTCCATGAGTCTTTCAAATGTAGCTGGCGAGTTTGACAGACCGAAAGGTAAGACATTGAAGTGGAAAAGTCCCATCTTGGTAGCAAATGCAGTTTTCTTTTTAGACTGTTCATCCATAGGAATCTGCCAGAATCCACTTTGTAGATCAACTGTTGAGAACCAATGGTTTCCAGCTAACGCATCAAGACAGGTGTCGATTCTTGGGAGAGGATAGGCATCTGACACAGTTATGTCGTTTAGACGTCTATAGTCCACACAGAATCGTATTGTTCCATCTTTCTTCCTGATGAGAGTAACTGGAGATGACCAACTGCTGTTTGATGGTTCAATGACATTTCTTTTCAACATCTTCTCCACTTCTTCTTTTTCTGCTTTCGCTAATGCCAAAGGTTGTTGCCGGGGTGGTAGTTTGACTGGCCTTGCTTCTCTTGTATTGATTTCATGAGTAACTTTATCTGTCAAACCCATGTCATCAGAAGATGTGGCGAAAACGTCTTGATATCGTATCAACAGCTGTTTCAAACTCTGTACTTGATGAGGTTCTAAATGTTCTGTACTTCTTTTCAACAGGTCTTGTAGATGTTCAGGAATCTGATCACTTCTGTTATCTTCTTTTGTAATGTTTGTAGATCTCACCTCTTCTGGTTGCTGCTCATACACCGATTCACATCTTCCAAGTTGTTGATTTGGGTACAATATCACATCTTTGTCGGTAGTGTTCACTATTTTTGCAACAAGGTTGACTTTGCTTTGTGTCAATGCTGGTAGTAGAACAATACCTCTGTTGTGTACAATTGTAGAAAGTGGTTCCATGTACAGCAGTTGATTCAAGTGTTCTCTCTCTGGTATTTGCACTGAAATCCATCTCACAGTATGTGCAGGTAGATTTGTTGTAGAAGTTGCTTGAATTTGGCCAATCATTTCATGTCTTCCAATACAACAGGAAAGTGTGTCATTTTGAAGTTGTATTTTCAACTTTTTGAAGTCGATTTGACAGCAATGTTTTAGAAGAAAGTCTTGCCCTAGAATGCCATCAACTGGAATGTCACAGACTATAATCACATGTTCAAATGTGCTTTGTCCCAACGTGATTTTAAACACTGCTGATCCTTGTTGCTTAATTGCTTGGCCATTCACAGCAACTAATGGAGTGGACACTTGAAGAGGTGAAATACTGTTTTTGTTAAGTTTATCAAAAACTGACGTAGAAAGAAGAGTTGTAGTGCTTCCACAATCAACTAGAAAGTTGACTCTTTCTTGGTTCTCTACCAATACAGAAGTATACATTCCATTGTCAGTATCACTAATTTTTGATCCCGATACACCAATTCTTCTTGGAACATCTTCTTGTGTTTTATCTTCTTTCTCTTTGTTTTCCTGTTCCGTAGTTTCTTCTTTCTTCATGTAGCGTTGACTCGGTTGAGTATCCTCCCTGTTTTCCTGTTTCGTAATTTCTTCTTTCTTCATGTAGCGTTGACTCGGTTGAGTATCCTCCCTGTTTTCCTGTTTCGTAATTTCTTCTTTCTTCACGTAGCGTTGACTATCTTCCCTGTTTTTCTGTTTCATCGTTTCTTCTTTCTTCATGTTGGGTCTTCGTCGATTTACCGATTCTCGACCCTTTAAAATCGGCGGTTCTCGTTTCCCTCTCTTCTCTGTTGAGAACGTCCGTTGTGGGTTGGTCGAGTTTCAAATTGTTCCTGTTCTTTGCACTTCCTGTACAAATTACAGTCTTTCAAACTGTGGTCAGAGCGTTTACAACATGTGCAAAACTGTGTTCTCTGTCTGCAGTTTCTGGACAAATGTGTAGTCTCATTACATGTCCAGCACCGTCTGTCTCCCTTTTGTTGTTGACGATTTCGATCAGTTGTCTCCGGTGAAGAATTTATCATCGTTGATTCTTCTCCGTTGACCATGAAGATTTTCTTTTTCTGTGGTACCATGATAGCTTCATACATGTCAGCCACCTCTTCAGCTTCACGAATGGTTTGACAGTTTCTCTCCAAACATCGCCATTTTATGTCTGGACTCATATTTTTATACCATTGCTGTAGTGCAAGTTGATGTTGAGTTGATGACCCAACATTTGGATATGCCCTTTGTGCAAGTAGCAGAAGTTCATCAGAAAAGTCTGCCAATCCTTCATTTGGTAGTCTTTTTCTGTTTTCAAACTGTGTGGTCCAGTACACCCCATGTCTGGATGCTGTGCCGAATCTCTGTCGCAGTTGAAATATAAGACTGGCATATTCTCTTTTCTCATGAGGTGCTAGTCCAGCGTAGAATCTTCTAGCTTGTCCTTTCAAACAGGCTCCAAGAGTGAGTGTTCTTTCTCTCAGTGTCCAACCACCTAAATCAGCAATACATTCAAACTGATCTAAGTATGTCTCAAAGTCATCACTCCCATCGAAAAGTTGTGGTTTCATTTGTAGACCTCTTCTACTTGATCCTTTGTATGTCTTGTCTGTTACTGTTAGTTCTTGAACACCTCCAGTAGAATTATGACTATTTCCTCCCATCGGAAATTCTGCTCCCTCAGTTTCTTCATCACGTAGATACTGTTCATAAAATTGTTCAGGATTCATCATTGTTAATACTTTCTTTTCTTCTTTTGCAGAAATCAATCAAGTCCAATCCAAGCAGAATCTCCGTAAAAAGTCACTTTTAAAGAAAAGTCATTCCTCATCTGGTATAAAAGTAAAAAGACATCTCCTTCTTGTAAAATCCTCTTCTTCCACGATATCCGCTACAGCTCTGTATAAAACATGTATCAAAAGTCAATAAAGTTTATAAAAATCACCTCCAGGCTACTATGCTTCTTCTAATTTCTTCGGTTCCTCTTCTTTCTCTCTTGTTGCACGTTGTCTAGTTTCTTCGGTTCCTCTTCTTTCTTCTTGTTGTACGTTGTCTAGTTTCTTCAGTTCCTCTTCTTTCTCTCTTGTTGCACGTTGTCACAATCACATGAAGATTTTAATCCGTGAATAATCACATGAAGATAATAATCCGTGAATCAGCACATGAAGATAATAATCCGTGAATCAGCACATGAAGATAATAATCCGTGAATCAGCACATGAAGATAATAATCCGTGAATCAGCAGGGTTATTTCCATTTTTTTTTTTTTTTTTTTTTCACACACACACTTTAATCCATGAATCCACTGCAGGCCGGGTTATTTCCAAGAAATGTGTCTTTCACAAAAGAATCA
>NC_090252.1:19239444-19290658 GCF_037325665.1 Littorina saxatilis | reverse complement strand
CAGCGAAAAGGTTAATGATTTACACCTTCTTCACTTGCTGTGGCAATGTAAACATGGGCTTTGAAAAACGAATGTTTGCGAAAAGGATGTCTCAAAGTTTTCATGTATGGGCGTACTTGAAGTTATTGTTGCTGGTGTGTAAGGTCTCTTGCTGTGACCAACAGTTAGAGCGTGAAGTTGGAAACCACAGTATTTATTTGAGCGCTTGGCTCTGTGTGTGTCAGTGTCGTGTGTGTGTGTCGTGTGTGTGTGTGTGTGTGTGTGTGTGTGTGTGTGTGTGTGTGTGTGTGTGTGTGCGCGTGCGTGTACATGCGTGTGTGTGTGTGTGTGTGTGTGTGTGTGTGCGTGTGTATGCGTGTGTGTGTGTGTGCGTGCGTGTATGCGTGTGTGTGTGTGTGTGTGTACGTGTGTGTGCGTGTGTGTGTGTGTCTGTGTGTGTGTGTGTGTGTGTGTGTGTGTGTGTGTGTGTGTGATGTGTCTGTCGGTTTGTCTGTCTGTCTGTATATATCCATTGATCAAATATAAATAGAAGCCAATGTAATGCATGTTCAAGTTTTCTTGCTTTGGCAGGAAAGGGTGTGATGACACCTACTGTTGCGCTGTAGCCTTGCGTTGAAACAGGAACACTTCCTTGTTTGACATCGTTTTGGTTCAGAGCAACTACATTTCACAAACCCCTGACTATTACACATAGATGTCTGAGCGACTGCGCTTCGGAGAGATACGGTCTGGGTCAAATTCCAGTACTATGTTGTCAGTAGACGAACCGGGCACACGTTAAACTGATTTCTCGAATATTTTCCCTTCAGTACAACACTTTTGGTGGCGACAGTGTACATCAAGCTTTCATCTAACAGAATATGTTTCACTAGCTTTAGCCAAAACGATATATTGTATTCATGTACAAAGAACTTTTAGTCATTACGCTTATTACCTGATTTCACCTATTTACTGTCACCTCTGACGATCCAGTCGAAATGTTTTACTTCTGCTGTAACCTGATCTTCATTTAACCAAGGAACACGTTCTACTCATTCCACAAACATGACGATGATTTTCAACTTCATGGTTTGGGGTTTGGGTTCGTCAACAACTCTTTAATGGCTTGTTTAAATACAAGTTGTAGTAAATTTTTAGTTTCTACAATGTGATTGGCACTTTATAGAGTAAATACATACAATTAATTATTGAAGGAAGCGGACGCCACAAGCGCCTGTTCAGACAATGTTCGATTTTACGGCTGATAAATGTAAGACACGTGTAAAAAGTGTGCAGGTATTTTGGAGTTTTTAATGAATGGACATTTTCTGAAAAGTTTAATGAACAAAAAGTGTTTTGGACCTGAAAATAACATTGACAGAAATGAGAAGAAAAACAACAACAACAAGTAAGCGGGTAACTGTTCAACTGTTTGATCCAAAACATGTCACAGAAAATTATCAACGCATAATAGATGGACGTTATGTACAGTTCGTTTCAGAGTGGAAGCAATATAGCCACTTTTTTCACTGATGACTTTTTATATTTAGTCAAGTTTTGACTAAATATTTTAACATCGAGGGGGAATCGAAACGCGGGTCGTGGTGTATGTGCGTGTGTGTGTGTAGAGCGATTCAGACTAAACTACTGGACCGATCTTTATGAAATTTGACATGAGAGTTCCTGAGTATGAAATCTCCATACGTTTTTTTCTTTTTTTTTGATAAATGTCTTTGATGACGTCATATCCGGCTTTTCGTGAAAGTTGAGGCGGCACTGTCACGCCCTCATTTTTCAACCAAATTGGTTGAAATTTTGGTCAAGTAATCTTCCACGACGCCCGGACTTCGGTATTGTATTTCAGCTTGGTGGCTTAAAAATTAATTTATGACTTTGGTCATTAAAAATCTGAAAATTAAAAAAAAATTTTTTTTTTATAAAACGATCCAAATTTACGTTCATCTTATTTTCCATCATATTCTGATTCCAAAAACATATAAATATGTTATATTTGGATTAAAAACAAGCTCTGAAAATTAAATATATAAAAATTATTATCAAAATTAAATTGTCGAAATCAATTTAAAAACACTTTTATCTTATTCCTTGTCGGTTCCTGATTCCAAAAACATATAGATATGATATGTTTGGATTAAAAACACGCTCAGAAAGTTAAAACAAAGAGAGGTACAGAAAAGCGTGCTATCCTTCTTAGCGCAACTACTACCCCGCTCTTCTTGTCAATTTCACTGCCTTTGCCATGAGCGGTGGACTGACGATGCTACGAGTATACGGTCTTGCTGAAAAAATGGCATTGCGTTCAGTTTCATTCTGTGAGTTCGACAGCTACTTGACTAAATGTTGTATTTTTGCCTTACGCGACTTGTTTCTATTACCCAAGTTAGAAGGTTTTCTTTTCGCCTGTTGTCTTTCTTCTTCTTTGGTGTTTTTTTTTGGTCAAATGTAAAAACACATTGCAACTCAAGTAATATTTTAGGGAGAAATAGAGAAATGTTTGTTGTTGTTATCTTCTTTTTTTGTCTTGTTTTTACATTTAGTCAAGTTTTGACTAAATGTTTTAACATAGAGGGGGAATCGAGACGAGGGTCGTGGTGTATGTGTGTGTGTGTGTGTGTGTGTGTGTGTGCGTGCGTGCGTGCGTGCGTGTAGAGCGATTCAGACTAAACTACTGGACCGATCTTTATGAAATTTGACATGAGAGTTCCTGGGTATGAAATCCCCGAACGTTTTTTTCATTTTTTTGATAAATGTCTTTGATGACGTCATATCCGGCTTTTTGTGAAAGTTGAGGCGGCACTGTCACGCCCTCATTTTTCAACAAAATTGGTTGAAATTTTGGTCGGGTAATGTTCGACAAAGCCCGGACTGCGGTATTACATTTCAGCGTGGTGGCTTGACGATGCTACGAGTATACGGTCTTGCTGCGTCGCATTGCGTTCAGTTTCATTCTGTGAGTTCGACAGCTACTTGACTAAATGTTGTATTTTCGCCTTACGCGACTTGTTTGTTGTTGTGGTTATTTGTTCGTCGTTTGTCTTTTTCTGTAAAATGTATTTTGCGGGTGCTTTTGTTACTGCTTTTCGCCATACTTTGTTTAACCTATAGTTCACCTCTTTACGCTTGTCTGTATTACTGGTAGGGAATTCACAAGCTTGTTGTTTCTTTTTGAAGTGAGCAATCACCACACACATAAACAGAGACACTAAATACATCTCCAAACCCCAGACATGCACAACATAACCTGCTAAACAAGTATAATAAATATATCTTGATGTACATTTATTAGAAGAGCAAGCACACTTTTTTTCTGTACTTTGTAATAATATGCTTTTTGTGGAAAAAACACACACAAAAAAACAAACATAATGTCAAGAACTGTAGCGCCCGACCGTTGGTTAGTAAGATACTAAACGAAAACAGTGGACATTGGACTCGCCTTAGCATTAAGTACGATACTACAATAAACAGACACAGCGAATGCTGTTGAATGATATTAAGATAGTTTTTGAATTATCAGGTTAGTGTTGCTGTTTTAGCGAAAACAATTCGAATATTAAACCTCTTAATAAACAGAAAAAGACTTAAACATTTAAACATTGAGGAAACTACAGTGTCACAGTGCACATTGCACAGCAGACCAGACAAACACTGCGCAATACACGTTTTCTAATTCTTGCGGTCATACCAGGGATGATATGAATACTAAATCCATCTAATTATACCTAAATCTGAACAATACAATCACAGACGAGGTGCTTTAAATATAACAGTAACTGGTCGTTCCGTGTACAAGTACACGTGTGTGTTTATATATATATATATAAGGGACTTTGCTCTGGAAATCTTGGTCCCCCTTGAGGAGGGTCTGATGCTCCCAATAGGCTGTCTGTGAAGGGATACTTATTTCTCTCTCTATCTCTGCTAAGAGATTTTAACAAATCTCGGCAGAAAGTCTCTGCTGACTTCCAATTGTTTCTTTCACAATTTATGATGTTTTATATATATATATATATATAAATCTACGTTAACAAGAATACAGAAAAGCGCGCTTCCATGCTTAGCGCAATACGCTACCGCGCTAATCTGGCTTGTCATTTTCACTGCGTTTTGCACGTGAGAAGTGAGCGATTTTCTTCTCGAGGGGATTGACGAAGCTGTATATTGTCTTGGTGAACAAATGCAGTGCGTTCTGTTTCATTCCGTGAGTTTGACAGCTTGACTAAATGTAGTAATTTCGCCTTACGCAACTTGTTTGCTTTGCTAAGAGATGTCAACAAATCTCATGAGACAGTCTCTGCTGACTTTCAATTGTTTCTTTCACATCTTTGAATGTGTATATGTATGTATGCTATTACAGAAGGTCTACTCACATATGAATCCAGTGTCGGTCAGCGAGGAAGACCGGTCAACAATGGCGGATATCACAACCAAGGGTATAACGATCCCATCACCATTGTTCCCATGACCAATACCCAGCCTGCTCCAACTCGACCTATCGTGGTACGTTCCTCCTGAGCCTCGCTCAACACAGTCAGTATGCCTTCACTTGAGTGACCCTTTGATATCAAAAAGGCGAGATTTGTGGACGAAAAGAATCAGATGTGTGGTTTGATTGGGCATGTGTAGAAGTACATTGAAGGCACACTCCATCTCCTGAAAACAGTTTTTAAAAGTCTCAGATCTTGCCAGGCTTTTACATGGGATATGAGCATCTCCTCACTTGGTGACATACCAACATTGAACAGCCTGGGTGCTATAATTATGTGACCCTCCACCACGGAATGAGTCGCATGTCACCTTTGCATGATTTTCATATTTTTACATTTTCCTAAAGAGTTTTTTATGCTCTATCCAGTGGTGAAAACCGTTTTAGAAAAGAGCGAACACTGTTTGAGTTATAAGCCTGTGACTAAGGTGACCCTCACACTGTTACCAGACACTCCCAGGACTTATATTAAGCCTAGCGCAGAACCGCACGAGGTGACATACGACTCATTTCGTGGTGGAGGGCCACATATGTGCACACTGGGAAGTGTTTTGATGAATTAATCTCGAAAAAGCGATTATTCATCATCACAAAACTCAAACTCGCCACAGCAATTAAGTAGTCAGGATATTGATTTATGATATGTGACCAAGTAGAGATATGGCTTTATTCCATGTACATGGCTGACCAGATCTGAGATGGTGAGCCGAACTGGTTTCAAAAGATGGAGTGTGCCTTTAATAATGTACCACACGGCAGCGTTCGATACCATTGATCATGGTCTCCTCATCAGCCGTTTAGAACACGTTTTTGGCGTTAGTGATTCTGTCCTTCTCTGGTTCTCCTCCTACTTGTCCAACCGTACCCAGACTGTCTCCATAAACAATAGCACCTCTGATCCTGCTCTGCTACGCTACGGCGTGCCTCAGGGTTCGGTCCTAGGGCCGGTATTGTTTGTGTTATACACCACACCCCTCGCTGACATCATGGCCTCACACTCAGTTCTCCATCATTCTTATGCAGATGATACGCAACTTCAGAAGTCTGCTGATCTCAAGAGTTTCGACACTCTGATGCACTCAATGCAAGAATGCATCCTGGACGTTAAATCCTGGATGACATTTAACAAGCTAAAATTAAATGATGAGAAAACGGAAGTCATGGCTGCCTCCTCTCCACGCATGTCTACCTCCATCCAGCTCCCAGAGTCCATCACAATAGGCAATGCAGTTGTCCCCTTCTCGGTTTCAGTGAAGAACTTGGGTGTCACACTAGACTCCCACCTAACTATGAACGCACAGGTACAAAACATCACTCGTGCCGTCAACTTTGAACTCCGCCGTATTGGCTCGATACGCCATTACCTTTCTAAAGAAGCAGCTCTGACTCTAGTCTCTGCATTCATTCTTTCCAGACTGGACTATTGTAATGCACTGCTGTATGGCTGCCCCCAGTACCTCCTAAACAGGTTACAGAAATTGCAGAACAATGCTGCACGCCTGGTCCTCAGAGTCCGCAAGTCCGAACACATTTCCCCTCATCTCCAAGCACTGCACTGGCTTCCAATAGAGTCACGCATCAAATATAAAATCGCATGCCTATCATATGGTGCACTCACACAGACAGGACCCGCATACCTCACAGACATGACTCAGACATACACACCGGGCAGGACACTCCGCTCCTCAGCAGACACCTCTATCCTTTCCACTCCGAGAGTCAACACTAAATCTTTTGGTGAGCGCTCTTTTTCTGTTTCTGCTCCTCTCGTCTGGAACTCTCTCCCTGTCACTCTTCGTCACTCTGCCTCCTCTGGCTCTTTTCGCACAGGCCTGAAAACGCATCTTTTTTCACTTGCATACACATGATACCCCCCCCCCCCCCCCCCCTGCGTGCATGGAGTGTTTTGAATTTGTATGTATATATATGGCTTTTTCTCATTCCGTTGCTTTGTCATGTTTTTTCTTTTTTTTCTTTTGAGTTTTGAGTATTGTTTGCATGGAGTTCGGTATTAATTTTGCTTGTATGGTTTTGCTTGTATGACTTTGTTTTGTCTTTACCCTGTTTGCTTGGTCTTGCGTGCTTGGAGTGTGTTAAGCTTTTGTGTTTGCTCGCATGGAGTATGCTGAGTATGCTATGTTATGCAGATTGTGGGTCTTGTTCATTGTGTATGGTTTTATTATTAGTTATGTTAATTTTAGTTATTGTAAAGCGCATTGAGCATATATATGATTATGCGCTATAGCAAATGTCCATTATTATTATTATTATTATTATTACCTGTCCTATATCAAGCCACATATCTTAGCCCTTTCGTCTACGACTCTCGCCATTTTGATATCAAAAAGTCAACTAATCGCCAATCTAAGTTCTGTATTTTTTTCTTGCGACTGTCTCATTGTTACTTGCATGACCCTCCACCACAAAGACCACTGTATGTTGATGTAGTTGTTCTTTGTTCTTGTTCTTTATAATTACCGTTCTGGATTTTGTATCTGTCGTGTTAGAATAATTTTGCTGTTTTTGAATGTGATCGATTTCAATGCCCCTATCAAATAACATTGGTCAACAAAGAGGTTGAGTTTAAGCTTCATTCAATAGAATAAGCACGTCCCCGTAACTTGTTGTTAATATCAGCGAAACAGAAGTGTTAGAAACAACAACTTAGCGCAAAAAGAACCAGGAAAGTTTGCATTTTCCCGTGTTGGTGCACGATAGAATACAAGACTCAAGACTCAACTCAAAATGTTTACTGTCCTCATAAAAACAAGGAAAATTGCCTTACAGTGTCAGGCGATCACAGACATAAAAACATCACATGTATTAAGAATTAAACGATTGCACTTAAAACTAATAACTCTAGCCCGCTTCATATTTGCTGTAAACTTAGAATTAGAATTGCATTAAAACACATGTAACATCCTGAGCGTCTCTCGCAGCACTCACACTTACAGACACACACACACACACACACACACACACACACACACACACACACACACACACACACACACACACACACACACACACACACACACACACACTCTCTCTCTCTCTCACTCGCCATCTCTCTCTATCTCAGTTTAACTAAAAACAATTAAGTAGATGTGCAACGCCAAGGCACTGCATACCCCAGCGAAAGACAAACCTCTCTCTCTCTCTCTCTCTCTCTCTCTCTCTCTCTCTCTCTCTCTCTCTCTCTCTCTCTACCTCTCTCTCTCTCTCTCTCTCTCTCTCTCTCTCTCTCTCTCTCTCAAACACACATACACACATACACACGAACACACACACACACACACACACATGCCTCAAGTTACACACGTACAAAAATACACACTCACTCACACGCACTCACTCACTCTCTCACACACACTTCATACACACAAAACACACCCCATACGCACATATAGACAGATGGACATACACACCTTTACAAACAAACACACATACACACACATACACTTACGCACACGCACAAACACACTCCCACCCACTCTCTCTCTCTCTCTCTCTCTCTTTCTCTCTTATACAAACAGACACACACACACACACACACACACACACACACACACACACATTGACTCACACAAATATCATACACACAAAACACACACTTATACGCACATACACGGTTGGCCTAGTGGTAAGGCGTCCGCCCCATGATCGGGAAGTCGTGGGTTAGAACCCAGGCCGGGTCATACCTAAGACTTTAAAATTGGCAATCTAGTGGCTGCTCTGCCTGGCGTCTGGCATTATGGGGTTAGTGCATGCTTGGACTGGTTGGTCCGGTGTCAGAATAATGTGACTGGGTGAGACATGAAGCCTGTGCTGTGACTTCTGCCTTGTGTGTGGCGCACGTTATATCTCAAAGCAGCACCGCCCTGCTAATTATGGCCCTTCGTGGTCGGCTGGGCGTTAAGCAAACAAACAAACAAATACGCACATAGACAGACGGACACACACACCTTTACAAACAAACACATATACACACTCATACACACACAAACATACACACAAACTCATGCACACACACATTCACACACACACACACTCTTTCTCCCTCTCTCTCTAAGTCTTTCTTACACACACACACACACACACACACACACACACACACACGCACGCACGCACGCACACATACCACGCACACACACACACACACACACACACACACATACACACACACACACACACCACACACACACTCACACACACACGAGTACAGACCCATGCACGCGTGCGCACACACAAATACACACACACACACACACACACACACACACCACACACACACACACACACACACACGAGTACAGACTCATGCACGCGTGCGCACACACAAATACACACACACACACACCACACACTCACACACACACACACACACACACACACACAAACAGTAACACTAACACATGTGCACAAAATGAACACAAACACACACACCGCGCGAGAGAGAAAGACTACAGGGAGGCATGACGTCATGATGCATTAATTGACGTCAAAGACTTTCGACCGTGACGTATTCTTCTTACGCGAGCTTTATCCATAGACTTGGAAACTACGGAATTTCTACCCGTCCAAAGCGGCCTTGGGTGGCGTTTGCTCAAAAAATGGGGGCGTCAATTTTACCCACCGTATTTTTGTTAGTATGGTCCCAATTTTTGGTGAACTTCCATCTCCAACTGTGGCCCATTTTCGGGCACAAAGAATCCTTCTTTATCATGTAAT
Source organism: Littorina saxatilis (assembly GCF_037325665.1). Lineage (NCBI taxonomy): Eukaryota > Metazoa > Mollusca > Gastropoda > Littorinimorpha > Littorinidae > Littorina > Littorina saxatilis. The sequence continues at coordinate 19,281,441 of NC_090252.1, read as the reverse complement.
ATAGCTATTCTGATGGACACGTGGGGGAATTCGGGGGCTGTGATTGGATGGTCTCACACATCCCTTTTCCGATCATCAAAGCATAACGCTACGAAAGTTGGCCATTTTTGCCGATATCCAAACGATATCGGCAATAACAAAGACGCATGGTTCCGGTTTCTTCCACGTGTATAAAGTACACGCATACCTCGCCAGGCTTGTGTCTGTGGCTAGTCGACAGACGATGCAATTTGCTTTGTGTGTGTTTTTGTTGTTGCTTACTGTACATGACATACATTACGTGTAAAATCCAGTTCTTTAACTGGCAGCAAACCTTGCAAATTTCCAGAAGCTGCAATCTGAAGCGACCTATCTCTGATTTTTGCAGACGATCTCTCCAATCACCAATGTTTAACACAAAATCAGCAAACTCTCCTGTCACATAGAACGTCCATTGTGTAGTGCAATGTTGAAATGAAGTTACCGGTCTGAAACATTTCGTCGTTTCTTCTGAGACAATCCTTGTTCTCTTATCATCTACAGATTTACCGCAGTCTTCACCACGCGAATTCCCAACAGAAGTCAGACTTTCGAACATACAATCTACGTAGGCAAGCATGATACGTCATAACGTCATATGATTCCTAAGATATTGACGTAATGCTAAGCATCCGGTTATCTTGAGTTTTCTCCGTAATACATGTCCGTGGGTTTTTCAATGTTCGGTTATTTCCGTGGCTTCATGCAGAAAGGGAACCGTCGTCTGCAATCAACGACATGGACCATTCTGGTCCTTGTTGCTGACAAAAACATGATTTTAACACAGAATCTAATGTCAGAATAGCTATATAAACGCTATTGTGTTTTCATCGTAGCAATAGGGTCCGATATTTAGACTCGAACAAGTATAATGCGACTCGTCTTCGACTCGTCGGCATTATACTTGTCTCGTCTAAATATCGGGCCCTATTGCTACGCTGAAAACACAATAGCTGTTATTATTCGGTATGCACATTTCTCAAATCGATTACAGTATAGCGTTCACGGGATACCTCCAGCTTCGCTGGGATAAAATATATTCAGATTGAGTGGGTAATAATGGCACACAGGCATGATTTAAAAGGTCATGGATAGATAACACATGCGCGTGTATCAAGACCAAGAGCATTCTACAAACTCGTACGCACCCGCACACACACTTGTACACAAACACATACATACACACAATCACACGATCACAACACACAAGCACACACGCACACACACACACACACCCACACACACACACACACACACACACAGACGCTCACACAGACACAGGCACACACACACACACACACACACACACACACACACACACTCACACCAGCGGATCAACATCCGCGCACCCAGAACATAAATTTTGAACAAAAAAGCCCCCATGTTTGTTGGAAACTTGCCAAAATTGAGTACTTGCTTCATATTGATATTGAGTCGATAGCTTCTAGTTTTCTGGGGAAGGGAAATAATCCATCTACATATTTTGTGGTTCAAAACAGATGGCACGGTCGGGAGAGATGCCACCGCAGACCCATCGCAGCCTCATCTGTTCGACTCTTAACGCCATCTGCTGCTTCCTGTGGTGTGGTCTCATGGCCATTGGAATTTCCTGGCAGGTAAACCTCCCCCCTCAACCCCCCCACCCCCCCAAAAAAAATAAAGAAAAAAAAGAAGAAGACAGTGTATCCTATTCTCGGACGGACCTGATCTTTTTCTTTCTGACAATACGGTACAACTCTTTTTTTGACCATTCAAACAATATTCGATTCTGCAGACAGTGCAAGGCAGTTCATTATGCTTGATTATATCCACCATCCAGGAAATACAGTTCGCGCGATTTCCGGCCAATAAGAATCCTCATACGCCTGCGTAAATGAAAAAACAAAAAGGGACCGCTCTACCGACCCTACTGTTTAAGGCCTTGCCATTGAAATCAATTTTTTTTCTTAGCCTAATAGAACGTGTTTTTTTGTGTGGAATGAATGTATACAGCGTTGTTTTTGTATTGCATTTTGGTGAAGAAAGGAGGGGGGGGGGGGGGGGGTTGGTCTCATGCTATATGAGTCACATATGTGACCGTCCACCACGGAATGAGTCGCATGTCACCTTTTCATGATTTTCATATTTTTACATTTTCTTAGAGTGTTTTTTATTCTCTATCCAGTGGTGAAAACCGTTTTAGAAAAGAGCGAAAACTTTTCGAATTATAAGCCTGTGACTATGGTGACCCTCACACTGTTACCAGACACCCCCCGGACTTATATTATGCCTAGCGCAGAACCGCGTGAGGTGACATGCGACTCATTTCGTGGTGGAGGGTCACATATAGAAAATAAAACAGTTTGCTTTGTTGAATGAATGTTCAGAGGTTTGGTTTTGGATTGATTTTGGATGATATTATTTGTTAGATGATATTTTGTACTTGTATGATGTGCATTTCTGGTGGGGTTGGGGATTGAAGGGTGAAATGTATTTTGTTGACTGGCGCTATTCTACATATTATGTGTGTGTGTGTGTTTGTGTGTGTGTGTGTGTGTGTGTGTGTTTGTGTGTGTGTGTGTGTGTGTGTGTGTGTGTGTGTGTGTGTGTGTGCGTCTGATCGCCCATTCTTCTACGTGCCTCTCTGGCTTTCTGCATGTTTGTCTGCTCGCATGTGTTGGAGAGAGACACAAACAGGTTCTTCTATAGACAATTACTTGTCCTTTTCATTTATTTATCTATGTTTACTTTTAACATTTAGTGTTAATCTGACCAAAAGTTTTCTGAAAAACGCGGAATCAAGACTGGAGAAGGGGACTTGTACCGGTATTTGCACAGATCCGCGCAACCCGTCTCAGTCTTCTGGTTTCGGCTAGCCAATCTTCGTTAATCTTGGTGACTGATCCTGGGTTTCCAGTGTTTATCTTTTAGTTTCAGGCGATATGTCGTCTTAACGTTTGAATATCGTTTTACACAGCTCGCTTCTATAATTGTGTTATATGTGCGTGTGTGTGTGTGTGTGTATGTGTGTGTGTGTGTGTGTGTGTGTGTGTGTGTGTGTATGTGTGTGTATATGTGTGTGTGTGTATGTGTGTGTGTGTGTGTGTGTGTGTGTGTGTGTGTGTGTGTGTGTGTGTGTGTACAGGCTCGTCTGCAAGTGTTGGATGGAAAATTCGCCCACGCCCGACACAGCTTGACTGTTGCCAAGATCCTGAACTGCGCGTCTCTCTTCTTAGGTCTCATTTTCTGGGGACTCCTCATTTGGTACTTCTTTATGATGATTGGTGTGAGGAGGGTAAGTGTCTTGATCTTATGGTCTTTATATTACTGTTATAACAGGCGAATTCCGGATTTCTATGTTGGGTTGGTATTGGTTGTGAAAGAGTGGCTACCCGTTTAACAAGACAAGGAGCACGTGTAGATTGTTTGTCTCACTGAAAACAAGGGTATTCACTCTGTCACAACCCATATTATATAAAGATATTTCCGAACATCGGCTGTTGTATTAGGTGCGATTTTTTCTGCGTAGCTCTGAGAATAAGAATTGATATAGTGAGTGTGTGTATGTATGTATGTATGTATGTATGTATGTATGTATGTATGTATGTATGTATGTATGTATGTATGTATGTATGTATGTATGTATGTATGTATGTATGTATGTATGTATGTATGTATGTATGTATGTATGTATGTATGTATGTATGTATGTATGTATGTATGTGGGGTCCTGATTTGGCCTATATGGTCCCCTGGACCCAAAAAGCAACAGCTAACTAACTAACTATGCATGTATATATGTATGTATGCTCTTGTCAGCAGCTGCGTCTGATTATGAAAACCCGTTGATCTTTATTGGTTTTTATCTTTATCATGAATGTATTCTCCAATGGTACCAACGAAACGGGTGGATGTTGATGTGGGTGTTTGTTTATAAGTATCCGTATGTCTGTCTTGATCGTTCACACTCTAGCGTGTATGCATATGTCTGTCTGTCAACCGGTCTTGCCTGTCTGTCGTTATGTTCTTCTATTTCTGTTTGTCAAGGAATGTTGATTTGAGCTGACTTTTGTGGTCCGGTGTTTGCTTTTCCGTGCACGGTGCTTCTCCATTCACACACTCATTCATACATTTTTACACACACAGTCACACACATACATACTAATGCATTCGGGATTATGACAACACGCACTCAAACAAGGACACGGCACACAACGAATGAACATTTCAAACATTTCACTATTGACTCAAATCAAAACATAATCATCATACAAATACCTGTATGTTATAACAAAATATCTCTCGTTACACAGAACACACCGTTGGCCCTGCACTAACGCACTTCCTTCTGAATCCTCCTAATGTCCTCAACACAGTAGGGAATCACATCACTGAAGTCATTTAAGTTTTACACACACCGAGTCCGAACCGGCGAAGCACACTGCTTTACTGTCTTCCGACATGCACAGAATCATAGAATAATGCCCGCTTCCATGTACATCTTGCCGCATGCACTAAAATAAAACCTAATCACTCTAATTAATAGCACAACTTTCATCCCACACCGCAACAAACACATCCGCTCGCATCAGTCATCCCATCGCTCTCTGATGTATCACGGTTGCACGGTCAACCTCTCGACCACCGCATTTACACAGAGGGGTGACAACATAGATCCCTCGCACAGCACAGGCGTCCGTCTCTAAAACAAAGCAGTGATTATACCTATGCAAATTAGGTTGTTCGGCTCTTCCAAGAGACCGTTTCAACAATGATTTATAGACTACTCGAAAATAATACTGATTCCACACTAGCTCATATGTACCGTACTCGTACCAAAACCACTATCAAATTTTCCCTTGAGACTGTTCTTGTTGGTTCATTATAATTATTGTGTTTTGGTCATTCATGTGGACAACAAGCACATGGTAACTACTTGTAGATGATATACTTGTGTGTGTACCTACATGTTCGGAAGACAATTCTGTCATATCTCCCTCTTTTCCTCTGCAGTGAAGCCTTATCTGTCGTGCCATGCAAGCCAGCGAGATCATTCCTTTGGCAAGGAAAGACGGAACGCACCCCAGTTAGAGTTTTGTTTTGGTGATGGTTTATCCTTGATGATAGGTGCTCTACAATTCATGTAATAAAATAGCAGTTTTTTGAGAGCTTACAAGCTTGTTCGTTTTCGTCGCTTTTTTTCTTTTTCTTTTATTGATTGATTGATTGATTGATTTTCTTTTGACTTTTTTTCATTTTTGAATTTACTTGTAATGTTTATTGTTTGTTATTTTGAATTTATGTTTTATTTGTGTACATTTCTGTCTATTTATCTATCTATTGATTTATTTCTTAATACATTTGCTGGTGAAGCTTATACGTGCTATATAGAGCGTCCCAGGTATACCCGACACTTTTTTTTTCAAAGAAAAACCCGTGTAAAGCAAAATATTTTTTTTTAAATCTCAAAAGTCAGTAGCTCGATCATTACACGAAGATGGCTTTTAAGATTGCTGGTAGGTATTTTTAAGCTATTAGTTACAATCATGATAACTGCCTATCTTAACTTAGTCATTAGCCTACCTCGTATCAATTTAAGCAAAAATTCCCGACAAACCTGAATTGTTTCATTTGTGAAATTTGCTTCAGATGTAATATTCCAGAGAAGTTGCTACTGTTTTTGAATAAAAAATAATGTCAAGTTTACGAGTGAAGCTTGTTGTGAATTTGTTTGGCAATAAGTAAGTGATTTGTATTTCTTAAACTGGCTACCTGTGCATGCTCTGTAATATCGCATACACACACACACACACACACACACACACTGACACACACGCACACACACACACACACACACGCACACGCACACGCACACACACACACACACATATATCTATATATGTATATATACCAATAGGCTGTCTGTGAAGGGATACTTATTTCTCTCTCTTTCTCTGCTAAGAGATTTTAACAAATCTCGGAAGAAAGTCTCTGCTGACTTTCAATTGTTTCTTTCACAATTTCTGATGTTTTATAATGTGGTCACCGTGAAATTTGCATCGCCTTTAAAGCGATCCAATTGAATAAAGCAGAAAACTTCTTCTTTACCAAGTCCTGTGTTGAACAGCAGTGAAAAGTTGACCGCTTTTCCTGTTTAACCTTTTCAAAATTAGATCTAACTTGTTCGCGTATCCATTTCTGGATCTGCAGGCTGGTACAGAGTTACCTCCCTTTAGGCTTTTTCAAATTTCCCTTGTTTTAACCTAATTTCTTGGTTAAAACTTGTCTAAATTTGTAAATTCTTTCTTAATAATTATTAATTCTACACTTTGGCCTTAAATCAAAGTGTTTCCCTTCACAGATATCCTCTTGGGGTTGTCAGATGAGGGTAGTCTCCCATGCCAACAGAAGCTACCATTCAGAGAATGGTTTGCTTCTTAGTTGGATACCATGGGTTGACAACTTTCGCCATCAGTACCACCTGACCACTGATGAGACACAATAGTGTCGAAACACGTGTCTGGTCTAGGTACAAATACAATGGTTCTCCTCAGGACTAGATTACCTTGCGATACGTCCCCCACAAAGGGACTTTGCTCTGTAAATCTCGGTCCCCCTTGAGGAGGGTCTGATGCTCCCAATAGCCTGTCTATGAAAGGATACTTATTTCTCTCTCTTTCTCTGCTAAGAGATTTTAACAAATCTCGGAAGAACGTCTGTGCTGACTTTCAATTGTTTCTTTCACAATTTCTGATGTTTTATATATATATATATATATATATATATATATATATGCACACACACACACACGCGCGCATACACGAACGCACACACATACCAACCCACACACACGCACACAAATACACTCGCACACACACACACGCACACACACACACACATACACACATACACACACACGCACGCACACACATACATACCAACGCACACACGCACACACACACACACACGCAGGCGCGCGCACACACACACACACACACGCACACATACCAGCGCACACACACACACACATACACACACACACACACATACACGCACACACGTACACACACACAAACACTCTCGCTTGCTCTCTCTCTCTCTCTCTCTCTCACACACACACACACACACACACACGCACAAGCAAATACACGCACAATACAACTTTTAGGCACAAGCGAGTCCAGTTTGCAGTTTGGAGAGTGCGATAATACCTGTCATGTTTGACTTTACCTGGCATAAAAACTTCGCATAAAATAAAAACGTTTGACAAACTGCAGCCTTGAAAAACAAGGAGTGGCGTACGTAATAGTGCATTACACTTGTGTGCTTGCATTCAGCTATGCCGATACTGCGTATGCGCAGTTTGTTTGAAGTCGACTTTTTCAGAGTGACCTAATTTAAGCGAGACAGCTGCATAGCATTGAGGAAGCGTTTTGAAAAAGGTGATACAAGGTGTACAGAACACTCCTTCAACCACCTTAATATAAACCATCGATTAGTGACAATTTACTGTAGTTTACATTTTGAGAGCTTTACACTTTGAGCTTTGTGGACTATATACTCTTCAAAAAAAGTTAAGGATCGGTTGAAAAAACGGATCTAATAATACAAAATTGCCAAAAGATTAAACATCGACATAATAATTAAAAGATAAATGTGTTTGAATTAACAAATGAACAATGAGTCTTGACCTAGAATTTTGTTTGGCAGGCAGAGTTATTTCCCTTTGTGGGGCTTCTCAAAAGCTTCTGCATTTTGGAAGAAAAAGGGTGTTTTTTATAGCCCCATGAAATTTGCGGAACACATACAAGGGCAAAAGGTTGTGATGCACGTGCTACAACAGGGTCCTGGCTATGAACATCGCTCACCAGCTTGTGTTTAAAGGTTGACACGCTGACACAATTATGCACAGTAGCAACATGCTCCCACGAAGAAAACTGAGCGATTTGGATAGAGGAAGGGCAATGGGATGGCTACAAGACGGTGTTGCTGCCAGGCAAGTGGCCCAGAGGCTTGCAGTGGCTCCCTCTGTCATCATCAGACTAAAACAGAGATTCCACGCAACTGGAAGAGTGTGTTACGCATTATAGTAACATTGGATTTTATTTCCATGGGTGACACCCTTAAGTCATTTCCTTGCGAGACGGAACGCCGTAAAGAGAAATGACGTCAAAAGCGTGACGTCAAAAAGGAAGAATGACACAGAGGAAAACACGAGGTTGGAAATGGTTATGATAGATCTCTACGCCTACACCGTAGGAAAGATCATTAGATTTGCAAATTCATACGATGATTTCTATCAATAAAGACTTGAGATATTTGTCTTTTGTACTTCGCGTTAAAAGATGTATGGAAGAGTTGTTTTATTGAATTGTTTTGAGACACGTGCGAAGGCCTATATTCGTAGCGTAGAGTTTTACTTTGAGTCCATTCACCAAGATCAGTTGATTCTCGTTCCATTTTGGAGAACAATTCAAGTTTTTTTTCTCGGGAGTTATATTTCATCACAAACCTGAATTATGCAGGTAAGAAACTGCTAAAGTAGGAAAAAGGGAAGTAATAATATCGTTCTTCATTTCAGAAGTAGAGCGGCACATTTTCATCCCTACGTTCATCTGTTTTGTGTGTTTCAAAGGCGAAGCAGTTGGACGAAATCCAAAATTCCATTGTTTGTAAGTAACGGTCAGAATGATTAGATAGATGTTAGGCTCATAAAGCTGATGATAACATGTTGTTTTCACTTTGATCGACAGGTTTAGATGCTGTTTAGATGCTGTTTAGATGCTGGTTAGACGCTCGTGTAGATGCAAGCTGGAGATGAATCGGACGCCAACTGAGAGAGAGATGGAACCGTGTTAAAGAACTGATATCACCGTTCACCCCATCGCCTAGATATCCAGGGCATCATCATCGTCATTCACCTCATCGTCGAAGACATCAAGAGCATCATCAACATCGTTCGTCACATCATCAAGGACATCATCATCACCGTTGAACTCATCGTCAAGACATTAAACTTTAAAGACATCATCTTCATCACCGACGCCGTGTATAAACACTCCGAGAGCTTACAGTCGCTCATTTCGGCAAGATCAAACCTCTCACACCTGATCCTTGACCTGTAGTGCCGAGTACGTCGATGCATGAAGATGAGTAACCAAAATTAAAGCCGTTTTTCACTCATTGTAGTTGTGTTCGTCCAGTTGCTTCCAGTGTTTATTCTTTCTGTCGATACTTTTGAGTCTGTCTATCGTTCAATTAAGTTAAAAGAAACCACGCATATCACTAACTATAAAAGCGAACAGCCGCCAAATAATCATACCCTAGACAACATTAACAAAATTCGAGATTCAATCTTGAAAGAGCCGGACACGTGAAAATCCTCCCATCGGATTGTGACATATTGGTTGCCTCGTCCGGGATAGGCTATTTCGTTTAGATACATGTGAAGAAATTGTCTTGTGTGGTTTGTGTGTATTCATTGATCATTCATTAGTTAAGTAATTAGTATATGTTTATTTGTGTATTTATTTAAAGGAAAACTATAGTGTAGTATGGGTAAAAACTCACTGTAGATCACATCCTTAATGAAGGTAAACTAAATAACACAACCTTACTGAAGGTAAAAACAAAACGTAACTCTCGAGGAAAAAAACAAAACTGGAAAGTGAAAGTTAGATCACTTTCATCTATCTGTAGATCTAGTTCTAGCAGGTAGGATTAGTTGGCAACATTCTGTTGGGGAACGGCTCAAATTCCTTTCTAAGTAGAACCAACGAAACAAAAAGGAAGTCGAAATGGAGATATTTCGCAAAAACATTTTGAACTAGTTTATTTACGTTCACGCACATGGGAAAAGTCATTTGACTATTTGTGGTGACAGATTCAATGGACAGAGTCTGAGTATCTAGCTAATAAACTATTCATAATATTGAAGATCACGGATACTTTCTTAGTGTTGAAATTAGCTACTTCAATTAGTTCTAAGAAATTTTCTAGATAGAAACCGTGGGATCTTTATATACGTTGGATTACGTATGGTGATAGACTAGAGTGATAATACTGGGAGTCGAGCCGCAGTTGTATTGACCACTCTAGGTCACAGAACGAATGTTTACGAGTTGACAGTAACATTGTTCAGTTACAGTTTGTAATAACTGATTTTTTCCATAAATGCGAAGTAGGTTCGAGATAGTCTGTGATGAGATAAATTCCATGCACAGTACCCGATATAGAAACTTCGCACGTCCTCAAATTTGGAGTGAAGGCGTGTGGTGAGACTGACGTAGAAAGCCAGACGGGTAAGATGGCTACTTCAGTGGATGCAGCCCTGGAAGCGACGAGGATTTTGATGGATAAAGGGAAGTTACTTGGTTTGGAGGGATCTGAGTTGCGTGATTTTGTTCTGGAATGTGAGCGTGAGAATGGTGAGCGTGCGGAGCGTGCACGTGAACGTGCTGAACGTGCGGAAATTGCTGAACGTGAACGTGCCGACGCTGAACGTGAACGTGAACGTGCCGACCGTGTTGAACGTGAAAGAGAAGAACGCGAGCAACAAACTCGACTCGAGGAGTTGAGGATTCAGGTCGAATTAGCTCGCGCAACAAACTCACGCGATCGCGGAGGCGATGAAGAAGAAGGAAATCAGAACAATAACAATCACAGAAATCATAGACCTCGCGATACCGATAACTACCAACCGAAGTTACCATTCCTCGAAGACAAAGACGATGTAGAAGCGTTCCTTCTGCAATTTGAACGTCATGCTGAAGCATCACACTGGGACCCTAACACTTGGTCTGTACGTTTGTCTGCACTGCTAAAAGGTAAAGCACGCACTGCTTACACCAAGATGAAAGTCGCTGATGCACGCGACTACGCATTGCTCAGAAAGACTTTGCTGGAAAGATTTCAGATTACCGCGGAAACATACAGACAAAGATTCAGAAACACACGGAAAGAAAACGCTGACTCGTACAAAGAGTTCATTACTCAGATTTCCTTGTTCCTCGATCGCTGGGTTGAAATGTCCAATATCGGAGAAAGTTTCGATGATTTCAAAGACCTCATACTGACGGAACAAGTGTATGAAAGCATGCCTACTGAACTCGTCACGTACGTGAAGGATAGAAAACCAAACAGCATTGATGACGTGATCGACACCGTAAATCTCTACGAAGAAAACCGACCCAAAGAAAGCCGTAGACATGGGAAGAAACCTGAAGAGAGAGGACACAAGGCAGCACACGGGACGAATTCCACAAACAAGGACAAGGACGAAGGAAATAAAAGCAGAACCAGCGTCAAATGTTTCAGATGTGGAAAATTGGGCCATTTCAAGAAGGATTGTCGCCAGCCTCCGAAAGATGAATCAGCCAGTGCCGCATTTCAAGACGAGAATGACGTCGAGGGGAATGCGACACATGATCAACTGTGCGACAAATGTGTTCACAAGAAATTCACCAAACTGTCCCAAATCGTAGTTGAAGGCCAGGTAGTCACTGCTTTCCGCGACACCGGAAGCACCTCTACGATTGTTGATTCCAAACTAGTACCAGCTAGCAAGATTACTACGCGCACAAAAGAAACGTCTTTGGCGAAGAAATCAGTGAAAGAGAAATTATCGGTCGCACACGTTTACATGGACACGCCGTACTTCGTGGGAGAAACCGAAGTTAGCGTCATGGAGAATCCTGTCCATCCTGTGTTGATTGGAAACTCGATGGGTGTAGGATCGGAGAAAATCGAGACACCTGTATATCCAGTCCGTGAGACCGTAATCCCTGAAACCACTGCAACAGCCGTTACCCGAGGACAAGAAAAACGTGAAGAGGAGGGGAATGCGTCAATTCCCAGTTTTCCTATGGAAGGAAAGATCTTCACCGTTGCTGATCTAAAGAGAGAACAGCAAGACGACAAAAGCCTTGAGAAATTACATGTGTTGGCACGAACGAATGTAACTCGAGGGCGAGTTCAGTTCATCTATGACAAGGACGTGTTATATCGCCAATACAGTGACAAGCAAGGAAAGGACCACCGACAAGTAGTAGTACCTCACAAGATGCGAGCAAAGGTATTGTCCACCGGACACGATACGGCGATGTCGGGCCATCTCGGACAGAAGAAATCAAGAGAACGGATTTGGCAAGATTTTTTTTGGCCGGGGATCGTGGGTGACATCAAACGCTACTGCAGTTCTTGTGACGTGTGCCAACGTACTATGCCAAAAGGACGGACGAGGAAGGTACCTCTGGGAAAGATGCCTCTGATCGAAACTCCGTTCAAGCGTGTAGCCGTTGACATAGTAGGACCAATCAAACCCATGTCTGAGACAAAGAAGCAGTATATCCTAGTGATGGTGGATTTCGCGACCAGATATCCTGAAGCTGTTGCTCTCAAAGACATAAAGGCAGAAACCGTGGCTGACGCGCTATGGACATTCTGGACAAGATTGGGACTTCCAGAAGAAGTATTGACCGACAACGGAGCGCAGTTCACCAGCGAGTTGATGACTCAAGTCAACCAACTTCTCGCAATCAAGGGATTGACAACTTCACCTTGGCATCCTCAATGCAATGGTGTTGTAGAACGTTTCAATGGAACTTTGAAAGCGATGCTCAAGAAGATGACTTTTGAACAACCGACCAAGTGGGACCAGTACTTGCCAGCACTACTGTTCGCATACCGAGAAGTTCCCCAAGATTCACTTGGATTTTCTCCTTTCGAACTTCTGTATGGGCGGACAGTGCGTGGACCAATGCAAGTATTGCGTCAACTGTGGACGGAAGAAGAAAGCAACGACGAGATACGCACGACGGCTGAACATGTTATTGATCTGCGAAATCGCATTGAAGAAACGTGCAAGATCGCCCGCGACCATCTCGCCAAGTCAGCAATACGACAAGCTCACTTCTACGACAAGAAGACGAAGAAGAGAGAACTCATTGTCGGCACCAGAGTTTTGCTTCTACTGCCAACGAAACACAACAAGCTAGAACTTGCATGGAAGGGACCATACGTGATCGAGGAGCAGATCAACTCATTTGATTACAAGATCAAAGTGGGTCGCCAGACTCGTGTCTATCACATCAACCTTTTGCGAGAGTACCATGAACGAGAAATGATCGCTGAACCAGAGAAACTTCCAGAAGAAGTGGTGGAACAGAGCGCGATAGTCGTTGAAGATCTAGAAGAACAAGATGACGAAATATTCGCCAACATGGGACCTGATCCCAGCATACTCATTCCGTCTACAAAACGTACCGAGAATGAGAAAGATGTACATGTAGCTGACACATTGACGGCAAGACAACAACGTGAAGTCAGAGACGCATGTACAGAATTCAGCGCATCGTTGACTGATGTACCAAAAGCTACGACTCTAGAAATCTGCAACATCAAGATGACTGATGATCGACCTGTGTACGTGAAACCACGACCCATACCTCATGCGTTAGTGGACGTGGTGGAACGTGAAGTGAAGGAGATGTTGGATTTGAAGGTTATCGAACCAGCCACTTCACCCTACAACGCTCCGATAGTGATCGTGAAGAAAGCACAAGGTAAAGCAGTGCGTTTCTGCAATGATTTCAGAGAAGCAAATAAAGTCATCGAGAACGACGCTGAACCAATCACAGATGTGGAACATCTATTCTCTGAACTCGCCGATGCACGATACTTCAGCAAGTTGGACTTGACCAAAGGATATTGGGCGATTCCCATCAAAGAGGAAGACCGAGACAAGACAGCGTTTACGACCTCATTAGGGCAAATGAGGTGGATCAACATGCCATTTGGATTGAAGACCGCGGGCAGCGTTTTCAACCGGATGATGCGGAAGCTCCTGGGTCCTCTCAATCGCAAAGACGTCTACCATTTCATGGATGACATCCTGATCGCGACTGCAACATGGGAACAACACATTGAAGCGATCAAGGCCGTCCTGAAAGCCCTGAAAGACGCCAACCTTGCAGCGAAACCCTCCAAGTGCTACTTCGGTTATGAACAACTGCAGTATCTGGGACATGAGATCGGAAGAGGGAAGAGATGGCCTGTCGACGACAAGGTCGACAAGATACAAAAGGCTCAACCTCCTACCACCAAGAAGGAACTGAGAGCTTTTTTAGGTCTGACCGGTTTTTATAGGATTTACGTCCCGGCGTATTCCTCGATCGCAGCACCACTGACAGACAAGACCAAAAAGCAAGAACCGGAAAAGGTCAAGTGGACTCCGGCCTGTCAGGTGGCGTTCGACACACTGAAAACCAAGCTAGCTGAACAACCGATCATCCAGATGCCAGACCATACACTCCCATACATCCTCAGAACTGATGCTTCAGACAAAGGAATGGGAGCTGTCCTACTTCAAGACAAGGGAGAAGGTCTGCAGCCGATCGCGTATGCCAGCAAGAAGCTGTCAGAGACAGAACAGAAATATGCCACCGTAGAGAAAGAATGCTTAGCGACCGTCTGGGGAATCCAGAAATTTGAGCGTTATCTCTACGGAAGACATTTCATACTGGAGACGGACCATCAACCTCTTCAGTATCTACAGCGGATGAAACCAACCAATGCCAGACTGATGCGCTGGGCACTGCAACTTCAACCGTACGTCTTCACCGTGAAGATCATTCCCGGCAAAGACAACATTGGAGCAGACTACCTCAGCCGTGCTACCATGAACTGAGGGAGACCATGGCAATGGTCGTCACAACTCAGAGATACTACCTGATTGTGAAGGGAATTCTGATCATAGATCCACGGAAACAATTAGTAGAATGTTATACACATATAGTATTAATGTAACTATTATGCATGTTCATAGATTATATAAAATCTTCCTTTCCAAGGGCGTGTGTTACGCATTATAGTAACATTGGATTTTATTTCCATGGGTGACACCCTTAAGTCATTTCCTTGCGAGACGGAACGCCGTAAAGAGAAATGACGTCAAAAGCGTGACGTCAAAAAGGAAGAATGACACAGAGGAAAACACGAGGTTGGAAATGGTTATGATAGATCTCTACGCCTACACCGTAGGAAAGATCATTAGATTTGCAAATTCATACGATGATTTCTATCAATAAAGACTTGAGATATTTGTCTTTTGTACTTCGCGTTAAAAGATGTATGGAAGAGTTGTTTTATTGAATTGTTTTGAGACACGTGCGAAGGCCTATATTCGTAGCGTAGAGTTTTACTTTGAGTCCATTCACCAAGATCAGTTGATTCTCGTTCCATTTTGGAGAACAATTCAAGTTTTTTTTCTCGGGAGTTATATTTCATCACAAACCTGAATTATGCAGGTAAGAAACTGCTAAAGTAGGAAAAAGGGAAGTAATAATATCGTTCTTCATTTCAGAAGTAGAGCGGCACATTTTCATCCCTACGTTCATCTGTTTTGTGTGTTTCAAAGGCGAAGCAGTTGGACGAAATCCAAAATTCCATTGTTTGTAAGTAACGGTCAGAATGATTAGATAGATGTTAGGCTCATAAAGCTGATGATAACATGTTGTTTTCACTTTGATCGACAGGTTTAGATGCTGTTTAGATGCTGTTTAGATGCTGGTTAGACGCTCGTGTAGATGCAAGCTGGAGATGAATCGGACGCCAACTGAGAGAGAGATGGAACCGTGTTAAAGAACTGATATCACCGTTCACCCCATCGCCTAGATATCCAGGGCATCATCATCGTCATTCACCTCATCGTCGAAGACATCAAGGGCATCATCAACATCGTTCGTCACATCATCAAGGACATCATCATCACCGTTGAACTCATCGTCAAGACATTAAACTTTAAAGACATCATCTTCATCACCGACGCCGTGTATAAACACTCCGAGAGCTTACAGTCGCTCATTTCGGCAAGATCAAACCTCTCACACCTGATCCTTGACCTGTAGTGCCGAGTACGTCGATGCATGAAGATGAGTAACCAAAATTAAAGCCGTTTTTCACTCATTGTAGTTGTGTTCGTCCAGTTGCTTCCAGTGTTTATTCTTTCTGTCGATACTTTTGAGTCTGTCTATCGTTCAATTAAGTTAAAAGAAACCACGCATATCACTAACTATAAAAGCGAACAGCCGCCAAATAATCATACCCTAGACAACATTAACAAAATTCGAGATTCAATCTTGAAAGAGCCGGACACGTGAAAATCCTCCCATCGGATTGTGACAGAGTTGCAGGAGCGACAACGTTCTGGTCGGCCCAGAGTCACCACACAAAGAGAGGATCGCTTCATTCAGAGGCAGGCCATGCAACAAAGAATGGCTACGGCAAACAACATTAGGCAACGCCTACAAGCTACCACCAACACTGTTGTTAGTGGGCAGACGATCCGAAACCGCTTACACAACTTTGGCTTGCGTGCAAGGCGTCCAGTCCGAGGAACAACCCTGACTGCTAATCACCGAGCAGCTCGCCGAGCCTGGTGCACTCAACATGTGAGGTGGCAACGTCAGCAGTGGGCCCAGGTGTTGGTTACAGATGAGTCCCGCTTTTGCTTGGAACCTGCTGATGGTCGCATTCGAGTGTGGAGGCGTCGCGGAGAGCGCTTCGCAGAAGGCGCTGTTCTGGAGCGACAGCGTTTTGGCGGAGGCTCTGTGATGGTCTGGGGAGGGATCAGCACACGTCTAAGGACACCTCTGTACCATGTAGTGGG
This sequence comes from Littorina saxatilis, assembly GCF_037325665.1. Taxonomy (NCBI): domain Eukaryota; kingdom Metazoa; phylum Mollusca; class Gastropoda; order Littorinimorpha; family Littorinidae; genus Littorina; species Littorina saxatilis. The sequence goes on along the minus strand of NC_090252.1, from coordinate 19,264,778 downwards.
CAACTTGACCGGTGTCCGCTACCAGAATGAGATCCTGCAACCCCTGGTCGTTCCAGCCCTCCAAGCGATCGGCCCCAGCAGGCCAGGGTCAACAGGATGCTGTGGCAAGCCAACAGCCCGGACCTGAACCCCATAGAGCACATGTGGGACGAGCTTTGTCGTCGGGTACAGCAACATCACCCTCCTCCTGCCAATCTGGGTCAACTGCTGCAATGGCTCCAGCAGGAGTGGAATGGAGTTCCCAGAGCATTCATATGCAACCTGATCCACTCCATGCGCCAACGATGTGTTGAATGCCTGGCACACAACGGAGGGCACACGCGTTTTTGACACTGATTCACATTGTTGTGAATTTCTTTTTCGAGGGTTGTCACGTTTGACACACTCTAGCTAAGTTGTCGCTGCCGCGTTCGATCTTTGCTTTGTTTGTCATTACTCCTTGGTTGTTCAATTATATAATTTTTTTAAAATGAAAGAATTCGGTCTTGTCTGTTTTGTGTGGCGTGCTTGTAAAAAAGTGATCCTTAACTTTTTTTTGAAGAGTGTATATGGTCAAGTCTATCCGCGTACTAATACGTTTTCAATATTACTCAAACTGATTAGGATTGTATGCTTAATATTCTGTATCTGTGTCCTCAATTTATGTAAAGACCGTTGAATTCCCCACAAGGAAAGATTTTTTTCCCTAATGGTGTATTAAACTTCTTAAAGAAGCTTGACAAAAAATAAGATGAATCTGATTTGTGCATGTAATTCAACATTCTTTGATCTCTTGTTCATCAAATAACAACATATACCGAGCAACAAAAGAAACGCGAACAAGTTCTGCGATGTTTGATTGACAAAATCTCGAACAATTATAGAGTTAGGATTATCAAACCACAAAAGTTTGATGAATGCATGTTTGACATCGCTTTTGTGTGATTATTGTGATGCTGCGACTATTTCAACACACGGGACAAGCAGGTTTAACGTTAACGAAGTTTTGAAGGTCTCGATCAGCAGTCTTCATCGCGGTCTCTGGCCACTGATCGAACACTGGTGGCTTCCAGTGATGTTCCTGGCAGTGTCAGTGGCTGTATTGAATCGATCTCGAAGACGTTGTGGCAGGAACTTGCGATCTTCTTATTGGGGTTATGCGAACAATCCACCGCGTTGCATAACCGCAGTGCTTCCAATGTCAACAGAACATTGCTGAAGGTGATAGACTGTTGACATATGCACGTTTAAAGCACATGCCAGCGCTTCGGGATCATCCCCAGCTTTAAATCGACGTGACATTTTGGTAGAGTCAATCTTGGCATCTTGGCTGTTTCAAAAGTGAGACTGGCAGCAAGCGCGCGCGCGTGTGTGTCTGCGTGTGTCTGTGTGTGTGTCTGTGTGTGTGTCTGTGTGTTTGTGTTTGTGTGCGTGTGTGTGTGTGTGCGTGTGTGTGTGTGTGTGTGTGTGTGTTTGTGTGTGTGTTTGTGTTTCAAACGGTTCAGCGACGTGGGAATCAACGTTCGCAAGTTTGTGACCCCTTGCTTTACAGTTTTAACCCTAGTAAATGCACATTGCCTGACAAACTTTACGATTTAATACTTGACATGGAATTGACTCTTCACAGCTGGGTGAATTGACTTATGTTTGATTCTCAGTTCACGAGCTGCACGGTGCTAGCTGGACAGGGCAGTAGTATTAGTCACCGCAGATAATCTTCACCATTGGCGTATGCGAAGAAGAAGACAACATTGTGTGTGACGTTTTGAAATATAAACCACTATAATTTCTAACAAAAACGTGTGTGTATGTGTGTGTGTGCGTGTATGTGTGTGTGTGTGTGTGTGTGTGTGCGTGTGTGTGTGTGTGTTTGTGTGTGTGTGTGTGTGTGTGTGTGTGTGTGTGTTTTTCAAACGGTTCAGCGACGTGGGCATCAACGTTCGCAAGTTTGTGACCCCTTGCTTTACTTGTGAGTCACAGTTTTAACCCTAGTAAATGCACATTGTCTGACAAACTTTACGATTTAATACTTGACATGGATTTGACTCTTCACAGCTGGGTGAATTGACTTATGTTTGATTCTCAGTTCACGAGTTCACGAGCTGCACGGTGCTAGCTGGACAGGGCAGGTGAACATCACTTATCCCGTGCTTGACATCCTGAAGTGTGGACAAAAATAACAGAAAACTTGACAACACAGACAATATTTCAATTTTCGCCCGCTGTCACAATGTCTCTTACCTTATCTCTTTGTCTATTCAAAGCGTCCTTCTGACTCGGAACAAAAGTTCAATAGAAACTTAAATCTCTGAATTTAATCATAAACTACTTGAACCCTGAAAGAATTTTTCATTTTCTCTTGTCTGCCAAAATGTCTCACCTTTTAAGAATGTTTAATTAAAGCGCCCGCGTGATTTTGGAGCAAACGTTCAAAAGAAACTTAACACTCTGAAATTAATTACACACCTTTTGACCCTAAACCAAGTTCTGCTTACCTTTCAAGTTGTTTTTTCTCTCAATCCAACCGTCCTCCAGACTTTTTTTTTCAATTAAACTTATCACAGACAGAACGTCTCATATTCTCCAACCTATCGAATATTGGCCACCTTTAAAGTGTTATAATCCCACCGCCATTCATACTTGAAACAATATTGGCCACCTTTAAAGTGTTATAATCCTACCGCTATTCTTACTTGAAACAATCTTGGCCACCTTTAAAGTGTTATAATCCCACCGCTATTCTTACTTGAAACAATATTGGCCACCTTTAAAGTGTTATAATCCCACCGCTATTCTTACTTGAAACATTATTGGCCACCTTTAAAGTGTTATAATCCCACCGCTATTCATATTTGAAACAATATTGGCCACCTTTAGAGTGTTATAATCCCACCGCTATTCTTACTTGAAACAATATTGGCCACCTTTAGAGTGTTATAATCCCACCGCTATTCTTACTTGAAACAATATTGGCCACCTTTAAAGTGTTATAATCCCACCGCTATTCTTACTTGAAACAATATTGGCCACCTTTAAAGTGTTATAATCCTACCGCTATTTTTACTTGAAACAATATTGGCCACATTTAAAGTGTTATAATCCTACCGCTATTCTTACTTGAAACAATATTGACCACCTTTAAAGTGTTATAATACTACCGCTATTCTTACTTGAAACAATATTGGCCACCTTTAAAGTGTTATAATCCCACCCCTATTCTTACTTAAAACAATATTGGCCACCTTTAAAGTGTTTTATTCCCCCCTCTGGGGTGTTGCAGGTAGCTTTGTTTCCTCCTTGGGGATGAAGCTACCAGGGGAAGGGATTGTGTTGGAGGTGCGGGTAGAGGGGTAACCCTCCCGGTGCTCCCCCTTGGACCTCCCTAGTCTAGGACCCTGGGTCTTCGCGAGGTGGCCATTGTGGCGTAATCCCTCCGGACTAGCATAACGTTTCCCTATCCCAAGACCGACCGTGCGTGGTCTATGACCACATCCTCTACGAGGTGACCCTATCAACTAGGCAGCGAAAGCCCCTAGGCGAAACACGGCGGATCTAGAGGAGAGAACCTCGATAAAAAATTTGAGCTGCCATGAAGACGGAGCATGTTGGCTGAGGACAGCGGGCAGACCTTCTGTGCCGACACCCATCTACAGGAGAAAACCAGGCATGCACGCATCAAACCCAACATGGCCATACAAACGGATATTCGACAAAGACAAAGATTCCCCCCTCTGCTTCTTTACCTCTGTAAACTTGTAGGGGTAGTTATTTTTCGATAATCACCCAGCAACCAAACAAATAACGACCCAGCAACAGCCTGAATCCTCGATAGTGCAATGGGTTGAGAAGCTGTTCTGTTTCGGTACTACTTTTTGCGACTGAAAAGTTCCGAACGCTCTAATGTACGAAGTATACATCTCTGGAGCAAACAATACAAACATACCGCATTTAAATTAACAACTACAGGCCTGAACACATGAATCTCCATATAAAATCCATGAGTTCGGTTGTTTTCTGAATCTAGATCAGACGTTCATCACAAGCAATTTCCCAAGGCAAGTAACTCATACTTTGTCTAGCGACAAGAGTAGTTCCCCTTCTTTTCACTCAGTTTCTTCGACAACAGACTGCAATCCGACGGTCAGTTTTCAACAATATTTCATTTAATAAACAGATCACACGCAACCAAATGCACACATCTCATCAATTTAAACAACATAAAGCGGTTTCATACACTATTTTCCCCAGAAAACTTAACTTCATACAGTTTTTAACGTTGGAACACGGGTGCAAAAGTTCGTCTGCTAGTCCCATTTGACGAAAGAACATTATCCTAACCGATACCAAAACATATACAGAACACACAATATCTGCCTTTGCCGCCACAGCAGAATAACAGCATATCTGTGTACTTGATTTTAGTCCAAAATAGGAAAACTGACAAGAAGTGTTAACAGAATGGAATGATTTGCACGGAACTATACAACCGCGCATTAATCGATCGCCTGCGCAGGTTGACTGGTTGAGTGAATAGGATTCGATCAAACTTTCGCAAAAAACCTCCTCTTTTCTTTGAATAACTGAAGAAAGGAGGAATAAAGAGGTTACACACCTCGTCTCAGTGATTATCAAAAATAATGGTCTCAGTTCGCGGTCATGAAAAAGCTCGCTAAAGCTCGCATTTTTCATGATCCGCTAACTTCGACCATTATTTTTGATAATCACTGAGACTCGGCATGTAACCTCTACATAATCCCACCGTTATTCTTACTTAAAACAATATTGGCCACCTTTAAAGTGTTATAATCCTACCGCTATTCTTACTTGAAACAATCTTGGCCACCTTTAAAGTGTTATAATCCTACCGCTATTCTTACTTGAAACAATATTGGCCAACTTTAAAGTGTTATAATCCCACCGCTTTTCTTACTTGAAACAATTTTGGCCACCTATAAAGTGTTATAATCCTACCGCTATTCTTACTTGAAACAATATTGGCCACCTTTAAAGTGTTAAAATCCCACCGCTATTCTTACTTGAAACAATCTTGGCCACCTTTACAGTGTTATAATCCCACCGCTATTCTTACTTCAAACAACATTGGCCACCTTTAAAGTGTTATAATCCCACCGCTATTCTTACTTGAAACAATATTGGCCACCTTTAAAGTGTTATAATCCCACCGCTATTCTTACTTGAAACAATATTGGCCACCTTTAAAGTGTTATAATCCCACCGCTATTCTTACTTGAAACAATATTGGCCACCTTTAAAGTGTTATAATCCTACCGCTATTCTTACTTGAAACAATCTTGGCCACCTTTAAAGTGTTATAATCCCACTGCTATTCTTACTTGACACAATATTGGCCACCTTTAAAGTGTTATAATCCTACCGCTATTCTTACTTGAAACAATATTGGCCACCTTTAAAGTGTTATAATCCCACCGCTATTCTTACTTGAAACAATATTGGCCACCTTTAAAGTGTTATAATCCTACCGCTATTCTTACTTGAAACAATATTGGCCACCTTTAAAGTGTTATAATCCTACCGCTATTCTTACTTGAAACAATATTGGTCACCTTAAAAGTGTTATAATCCTACCGATATTCTTACTTGAAACAATATTGGCCACCTTTAAAGTGTTATAATCCTACCGCTATTCTTACTTGAAACAATATTGGCCACCTTTAAAGTGTTATAATCCTACCGATATTCTTACCTGAAACAATATTGGCCACCTTCAAAGCGTTATAATCCTACCGCTATTCTTACTTAAAACATTATTGGCCACCTTTAAAGTGTTATAATCCTACCGCTATTCTTACTTGAAACAATCTTGGACACCTTTAAAGTGTTATAATCCTACCGCTATTCTTACTTGAAACAATCTTGGCCACCTTTAAAGTGTTATAATCCCACCGCTATTCTTACTTGAAACAATATTGGCCACCTTTAAAGAGTTAACCCTACCGCTATTCTTACTTGAAACAATATTGGCCACCTTTAAAGTGTTATAATCCTACCGCTATTCTTACTTGAAACAATATTGGCCACCTTTAAAGTTCTTACTTGAAACAATTTTGGCCACCTTTAAAGTGTCATGATCCCACCGCTATTCTTACTTGAAACAATATTGGCCATCTTTAAAGTGTTATAATCCCACCGCTATTCTTACTTGAAACAATCTTGGCCACCTTTACAGTGTTATAATCCCACCGCTATTTTTACTTGAAACAATCTTGGCCACCTTTAAAGTGTTATAATCCTTCCGCTATTCTTACTTGAAACAATCTTGGCCACCTTTAAAGTGTTATAATCCTACCGCTATTCTTACTTGAAACAATATTGGTCACCTTTAAAGTGTTTTATTCCCCCCTCTGCTTCTTTACCTCTGTAAACTTGTAGGGGTAGTTATTTTTCGATAATGACCCAGCAACCAAACAAATAACGACCCAGCAACAGCCTGAATCCTCGATAGTGCAATGGGTTGAGAGGTTGTTCTGTTTCGGTACTACTTTTTGCGACTGAAAAGTTCAGAACGCTCTAATGTACGAAGTATACATCTCTGGAGCAAACAATACAAACATACCGCATTTAAATTAACAACTACAGGCCTGAACACATGAATCTCCATATAAAATCCATGAGTTCGGTTGTTTTCTGAATCTCATCTGCTGTGCTCAAGCCGTTCATCACAAGCAATTTCCCAAGGCAAGTAACTCATACTTTGTCTAGCGACAAGAGTAGTTCCCCTTCTTTTCACTCAGTTCCTTCGACAACAGACTGCAATCCGACGGTCAGTTTTCAACAATATTTCATTTAATAAACAGATCACACGCAACCAAATGCACACATCTCATCAATTTAAACAACATAAAGGGGTTTCAAACACTATTTTCCCCGGAAAACTGAACTTCATACAGTTTTTAACGTTGGAACACGGGTGCAAAAGTTCGTCTGCTAGTCCCATTTGACGAAAAAACATTACCCTAAGCGATACCAAAACATATACAGAACACACAATATCTACCTTTGCCGCCACAGTAGAATAACAGCATATCTGTGTACTTGATTTTAGCCTAAAATAGGAAAACTGACAAGAAGTGTTAACAGAATGGAATGATTTGCACGGAACTATACAACCGCGCATTAATCGATCGCCTGCGCAGGTTGACTGGTTGAGAGAATAGGATTCGATCAAACTTTCGCAAAAAAAACTCCTCTTTTCTTTGAATAACTGAAGAAAGGAGGAATAAAGAGGTTACACACCTCGTCTCAGTGATTATCAAAAATAATGGTCTCAGTTCGCGGTCATGAAAAAGCTCGCTAAAGCTCGCATTTTTCATGATCCGCTAACTTCGACCATTATTTTTGATAATCACTGAGACTCGGCATGTAACCTCTACATAATCCTACCGCTATTCTTACTTGAAACAATATTGGCCACCTTTAAAGTGTTATAATCCCACCGCTATTCTTACTTGAAACAATATTGGCCACCTTTAAAGTGTTATAATCCTACCGCTATTCTTACTTGAAACAATATTGGCCACCTTTAAAGTGTTATAATCCTACCGCTATTCTTACTTGAAACAATATTGGCCACCTTTAAAGTGTTATGATCCCACTGCTATTCTTACTTGAAACAAAACTTCAGCACACACAATACAACGTACATGTAGAATGTATAATTAATAATCACTTGACTTTATATTCACTCGCCCACTGAATGTTGCCTACCTTTCAATCCTGTTTTAATCAAACCACCCTACTGACTCGTTGCAATAGTTCAACAAAACTTAAAACGCTGACTTTATTTTCGTATCAATTGACCTCAGAAAGAATGTTTCATGAACTCCTAACCAAAAGTTGCTCAGCTTTCAAGAATGATTGGATCAAAAACCTTCTGATTAATTTTACAACTTCAACAAGTTTATTTGCCAACTACTTGACCATACAAAAAGTTTCATTTTCACCCTACCACCAAACTTTGCTGATCTTTAAAAACAAATTGTAATCTAAACGTTAGCTGACTCGGTGTCAAGATTTTATTCTACCCCTTGTACAATATATATTTTTTTCATTTTAATTGACTTTTTCTGTTTTTTCAAGAATAGCTGAGGCTAAAAATAATTGGCCGGTAAATCAGGGCTTTACTTTCTTATTCCCAAGATAATATCTGAAAGGAGAGTAATAGGTATCAGACTTTAAGATAAAACTGCTGCTAGTGGAAAGTTTATTATTCTTCTGTGGATAGCTTCATATAGATATTTGTGGTAGAACATATTTAAAAACAAGTCGCGTAAGGCGAAAATACGACATTTAGTCAAGCTGTCGAACTCACAGATTGAAACTGAACGCACTGCACTTTGTCACCAAGACCGTATACTCGTAGCATCGTCAGTCCACCGCTCGAGGTGATGGCAGTGAAATTGACAAACCAGAAAACCGCGGTAGTTGCGATGAGCAGGATAGCACGATTTTCTGTATCTATTCTTTTTAACTTTCTGAGCTTGCTTTTAATCTCAACATATCATAATATATGTTTTTGGAATCAGGGAATAAGATGGAATTGGTTTTAAATCGATTTTGGAAATTTTATTATAATCATAATTTTCTTTTTTTTTTAAATTTCAGAGCTTGTTTTTAATCCAAATATAACATATTTATATGTTTTTGGAATAAGAACATGTTAAAGAATAAAATAACATTATTTTGGATCGTTTTATATAAAAAAAATTGTTAATTACAATTTCAGATGTTTAATGACCAAACTCATTAATTAAGTTTTAAGCTTACAATACCAAAGTCCGGCCTTCGTCGAAAATTCCTTTGCCAAAATGGCAATCAATTCAATTGAAAAGTGAGGGTGTGACAGTGCCGCCTCAACTTTAACAAAAAGCCGAATATGACGCCAACGAAGACAGTTATCGAAAAAATTAAAACAACGTCTGGGGATATCATTCCCAGGAACTCTCGTGTGAACTTGACTAAATGTAACAATCTCATCAAACGTTGTTTTTCCAATGATCATAAACAGTTTTTTGTTTTTGTTTTTATGCCTACTTTTTGCCCGCAACGTGTTGTTTTTTCAGTGCAAACGATGGAGCTGGTAACAAACTGGAAAATAAACTGACAAATAAACAACCCACAGAGAGCTCCCAGATTATTTTTAGACATGCATACATATCAGCATAGTTCAATATTATTAGTCAGAGTATTTGTATAACACAACATTTATCTGAAAATGGACACATGTTTACACCTCATATTCTATGCACCATTTGCTATGCTATCTCGGACAGACTTCCAGCACGTACCTATTAAAAAAATAGACATCTCAATACGTATGGAGTACACACACACACACACACACATACACACACACACACACACACACACACATACACACACACACACATTAACACACACACACACATACACACACAAACACACACACACACAAACACACACACTCTCTCTCTCTCTCACACACACACCCATACACACACACACACACATACACACACACACACACACACACACACACACACACACACACGCACAAACACACATACACACACACACACACACACACACACACACACACACACACACACACACACACAGACACGCTAACTCTCATAATACATGCATACAGATTTGCATAAATTCATGCATATTGGCGAAGTTTTGAATAATATCATCACTGCAGAAGACGAGCTTTACATAAACACGATTGGAAAACATCCAGTTACTCTGCCGGTGAATTGGAAACACGACAACTGTGTACCAACCATTTAGACAAAATGTCAAGATAAAAACGAACAAACATGCAATTAAAAGAGTTGAAATGATACAAAATGTATACAACTTTGTCACATCCAAGGTAAGGTATTTCTTTCTACCAACAATGAACCACCTGGGTGCTCTCTGTATGTCATTCTTTTGGAATCATTTTGTTAAAAGCACTGGAAATTCATTCCTCAACAATGTTCAACTCGCCACAGTAAGCAGTCAGGGTGCTGATTGATTTTTGGTATGTGAACAAGAGGAGGGGTAGTCTTATCCCACATAAACACCCGACTAGATCGGATATGGTAAGGCGAATTGGTGTGTTTCCATGAGGCCTAATAGCATTTCAACTGATTTATTTTTTCTCTCACAGATTTGTAGTTATACAACAAGAGTGTTGAAAAGGGTACCGGATAGGGTATTGGAAGCACCACGATGTCAGTAATTTTAGATCCCACCCCACCCCCACCCCCTCCATAAGAACACACATGTGCCTTAAATACTGAACTGTGGTGCTTCTAATAACCTACTATGTACCTATTTCAAAACCCATTTTGTATAACTACAAATGTGTACACATGAAGAAGAAAAAGTGACAGAAAGTACTGCTGTCACATGATTAATGTGGAACAACTGATTGGCAATGCACTAAAACTGTTAGCGCACTCCAAGAGTGCGCTAACAATCACAGAGCGTATTCATTCATCCCTTTTGTCGATTTGAGAAGTTTCATCTCATCCTCTATTTTATTCTGGCGTATAGCTTATCGTCTCTGCATTAACAACTGTCTGCACCTAAACTTCCCTATGTTTAACAGAAAAGCACGAGTCATTGTTGTTCCGACAGCACCTAACAGTCACATGGTTTGATTGACTTTGCCCTAGCAGACGACATAAAACGCGCTTTCAAACGCTCAGCAAATCAACATTTTCGGCAAATGTGAAGAAGACAACTATGATGATTGATTACATGTAGGGTTCAGAGCATTCTCACCGTCCATATTTAGCATTAGCCTCCCCGAGGAGTGTAGATACAACACGAAAAACATACCAAATGTATTTTGAAAATGAGCAAACCGGGCCTCGAACAAGGAACAGCCTGTCAAAGTCAAATCAGGGGGCGTCACTTTGCACAGCAGCCACATTCAATCGACCGGCCGTGCCAATACAAGCGCGAAGGTTTGGAATTGCAAATAACTAATGAAGTCTTTATGCAAGTACTGCACGTTTTAGCCCAAAGCTACATTGAAATTTACTAACATAAATATGAAAAAGAGCTTTGTCTGCAAATTTGAGACATCACACAAACAAGTTGATCTAACACGGCCTGTCCACACTTTGAAGTTATCCAAATGAACGTAGCAAAATGTGCGTGGTGAAACTTTTTTTTAGTTCTCTTGAGTTACTGACAATATCGGTATACAAACTATTACAGTGCTTCGTTCAATAAATCATTTTCTTTATTTGCTCTATAAATCTCTTCTGGAACTGTGATGTCTCACTAACTTGAATAATATGTATTGCAGAATTCGGCCGGATACAGCATTGACTTGTAACATGACAAGAGTAACAAGGGGACGGTGTGGAGGCAGTCTGGAATATGCTGTGAATCATGTTCAGAATAGTCCTGCAAATCTTGCACCTTGCACTGTACTTGCATCAATGGTGTTCTCAACTTACACGTCAGCATCGGAATAGGCTGTCAATGATGTTCATGATAGCTAAAAAGAAGGCAACTCGCGCTATACTCGCATCAATGTTGTCATCGTAACTTACACGTCAGCATCGGAATAAGCTGTCAATCAATTTCAGGACAACCCCACAAAAACTTCAACTCATACAATAATCGCATATCAAGGTGTTCTTCTTAACTGACACGTCAGCATTTGTGTGTGTGTGTGTGTGTGTGTATGTGTGTGTGTGTGTGTGTGTGTGTGTGTGTGTGTGTGTGTGTGTGTGTTTGCGTGCGCGCGTGCGTGCGTGCGTTTTTGAGAATGTGTGTGACTGCCTTTGGAATTGGGTGCTGGTGGTTTTGAGAGAGTATGAGAGAGTGGGGCGTGCCTATTCACCATGATAGCAATACAAGATAGCGCCATGAACATTATATAAAGGCTGACAATCTGCTGACAGACATCATTGGCTGATCATGTCTCCCAGGCGTTGACAAGGAGCAGGGACAGTTGAGCAGAGAAAAAGATACAGGTAAAGGCAGGAGAAATATTTCGTAACGCTGTGTCTGCCTGTCTGAGGCGCTCCATAGGGTTGTGGCGTTCTCGTATTTGCGGAAAGATAGACTGATCTGTAATGCATAAGGATAGAGGTTTTAGACAAAGCCTAGCCTTACATCCTGTCCTTTCGATTTTGAGAAGATTTTCAAAACAACAACATATTACCATCTGATGTATTTCTTTGATTGCTCTAGTGCTTAATCGATGCGCATCGAAAATGTAAAGTTAATTATTTTAATTGTAACATACATTCTTCTGATTGGTGTAATTTGGATTGATCTAAACGTTCATATTGTCTATGAATATGACATATGATATTTATTCCAAGGTATACTTCATAGTTGTTTTTATGTTGGAAAAAACCTACTCGTTTGGACAAACGTTGTTGTCTGTGATTCATTTCCATGGATACAAAAACTGGCAAAGAGGAAATAATTGCCAAAAAGACAGATGAATACGAAGAAACCACATTGGAATATTGACACGAAATTATATATATAGCTCATTTTCCTTTATGACTGTTTCAGGGAACAATGTTGCTGAGCGCAACATTTCTGTTGTGCCTTCTGTCTTCCGCCTTGGAGGTATGATTTCACTCGTGATTAAAATAAAAATAAAATAAAACAACCATAGTAATGTATGTGGTCAAGAAAAAAATCCGTTCATTGCTCGCAGATTGGATTATATTTTTGTTACCGATTCTGTTCTAAATAATATTAGAGATTGTAGTATATGTTCCGTTGCACAATCCGACCATCGGTCGGTTAACATAACATACATTATGTTCATTTCAGCGTGGTCCATCATATTGGAAATTTAATGATAGTTTGTTAAAGGATCATGTCTTTGTTGATGAATTGAATTTGATGTTGGAAAAATTTTAAATACAAGATGAAATAAGGGAGGATCACGTTAAATGGGACATGTGTAAGATTAAAACAAGAGAATTCTGTTTTCGGTACAGTCAGGAAAAAAATAGATGTAAGTTTAATTGACATGTGGAATTGTTGGAGAATTGGAATAGGATTGATAAAGCCCTTGTTTTAGATCAAGATAATAACGAATTGTTGATGGAAAAAGTAAAAGCAGAACTGGAAATTTATTTAATACAGGAAGCTAAGGGAGCCCAAACTAAATACACAGTATTTTCTCAATATGGAAAAGACACACACAAACGCGAAAATTATGGATCGTCTGGCTAAAGCAGATGGTCAGGTGATAACACATCAGGATGATATTTTGACTGAACAAGTACAGTTTTTTAGAAGGAGATACAAAAAAAAAAATTGAGTTTGATGAAAATGTGATTGTGGTTGAACAGTTTTTGGATGGTGTTGAAGTTCCACAATTAACAGAACAGCAGAATACAGGAATTGATAGTCCGATCACTTTAACAGAATTATCGACATCCTTAAAAAAATATGAAAAACGGTTCCTCCCCGGGATGTGATGGTATTACAACCTCCTTTATGAAGTTGTTCTGGTGTAAAATACATGGTATTGAATTCCTTTCATGCATCTTTCTTGAAGGGAGAATTAACCGTCGCACAATAACGGGCAATAATGATATTAATTCATAAGGTAAACAGTTACCGAGGGACGACCTTAATAATTGGAGGCCAATTTCACTATTAAACACTGATTATAAAATATTGGCGAAGATTCTTTCAGTTCGCCTATCTAAATTTATTTTAAATATTATTGGTGAAGATCAGTACGGTTTTTTGAAGGGTCGGACCATTAGCTCAGCGATCAGGCAAATAGACGATTTAGTTTCGTATGTAAACGAATATAATAAACCTGGGTTTCTTGTAGCACTGGACTATAAAGCTGCAATTGACACGATTTCCAAAGAGTTTATTGTGTATGCATTTAAACGATTTAATTTTGGTGCCGTCTTTGTAAGATGGGTAGATATTTTATTGTATAGATCGGAAAGCTCTATTAGTTTTATGGGCTGGTTATCGGAATGTATTGAATTGAACGCCGGTTTTCACCGATGGCCTTCATTCTTGCATTAGAAATGTTGGCCTTGAAAAATCGAAATGATGGTTCAATTAAGGGTCTGCCTCTGCCGAAAGAGACTAATGATAACTATAATAACTGGTGTGTCGGTGTGTCATGTGTGCAAGAAAAAAGGGTATGGTAGTTGTACATATATTACTTTAGATATTTTTATCATGGGTTTTATGAATTTTCTTCTCTTATTCTTTTATAATTATTAATTAATGACCTATTTGTGCTGATGACCAATTTAATGTCCTTTGTTGGATCAATAAAATGTTATGAGTTATGAGTTATGAGTTTTTTAATATATTATTATATGCTGATGATGTGACCCTATTTCTGAACGATATGGATGAGTTAAAAAACGCATTAACCCTTGTTACCTATTTTCCAAATTCTCAGGTTTGGCAATGAATAGACAAAAAACTGAAAATCATGGCCTTAGGCAGTAATAAATATGGTTATGAAAATGAGTGTGGGTTAAGGTGGACTACACAAGTTAAGATTTTGGGAATTTATTTCAGTAGCTCCTCATCGGTCTCTGAGATTGAAGAAAACTGGACAAGCCGTATTGAAAATATACGACGCAACATTGTGAAATGGTTTAAACGAAATGGTAGTATCATTGGGAAAATATGCATTGTGAAATCTATTTTGTTATCGCAGATTATTTATCCGTTGCAAGCACTGGTAATACCCGAAAAGGTATTGACTGAGATAAATACTTTGTTTTACAGATTTATTTGGAAAAAACGATTTTCAAACACTAAGGCATTTGATAAAAATAAAATAAAAGTGATGTGTCAAGAGTTTCCTGATGGGGGTTTAAAAATGATTGATGTCATTGATATGCAGTCCTCTTGTTTGTTGTCCTTGGCTGCAAATGCATTGAACGAAAAGCAGGAAAGATGGAAACAGATACCAATACATATGTTTTCGAAGCTTGGTGAAAGGTTCTGTTGTTTCCATTCTAACACCACTGAAAACAATTTTAAAGGATTGGGATTAATTAAAAATGTATTTTGGAAACAAGGGTTATTTTTTGGGTTGAAAAATAAGGACATGATTCAGAGAGCAGTAGGTGGAGAAATGTTGTTAAGTGATACGTGTTTATGGAACAGCAGTGATATAATGTATTGCGGCCAAACGCTGTTTTTTTTAGCGTTTGGATTAAAGCAGGCGTTTGTCGAGTAAAGGATGTATCTGTTAATAATGAGTTTTTGCCCTTTAATGTTATGCAGCAGAAGGTTGGATGTAAGCCTACGCGATTCTTTGAATATAGGGTCATTTGTACAGCAGTGAATAAATGTAAATGCGCTAATATGCTATCATTGGGGAACAAACAACAACTCCAATTATACGTTCCCTCTACTGCATTGGGTAAATTCAAGGATACAGTTATGATACATACACACATGTACACACGATCATGAATAGAAAGATATCAGGGTTAGATATTCAAAACAGGGTACTCACAGGTTTGAAGACAGGTTTGAACATTCCTTTCACAAACTAACCATAATATTACCCTGAGTGTATCAAAATCGCTACCCTTGAGGTAGACAGAAAAACACACACACACAGTCTGTGAAATCAAAGGCACACGATATCCACAGTATAATACCAACACACGGCAAGTGTGTAAGTAGAAAAAATACAGTCACTGTTCACAGTTTTAGCCACGCCCTGTAACTGTAGAAGACAGATGTAATTGACCAGAAAAGTTTTAGCCACGCCCTGTAACTGTAAAACACAGATGTGATTGGTCATACCGATGTTAGCCACGCCCTGCAACTGTGACAGACAGATGTGATTGGTCACACACGACTTATGATTCTGACCAGACTGCGGCAAGCATCTGATCTAGATGCTAAACACTAATCATATTTTAATTAAATAGGTTCCCCTGAACATGGCTTAGCTCAGCAAGAGCACACACACAAATTGCCGATATGTCCTTTACTTGAAAAAAGGTAGCGGTGTACTTAATTCTCCGACTTGCGATCTCGACCTAACCAGTTCACTTCGTCCTGTGGTCGAACTATCCGGACTGTAACCTCACTGCTAGCTTCGTGAAAGTCCCGTCGAACTTCAGCTACACTGATCCATAGAAATAAGCTCTTCGGCGGCTTCTCAGATTATTCTTCTTCCCCAGCATCTGGCCGCAATCCTCTTCTGATGGACAGGTTACTGGACGCACTGCACAAACATGAAGAGCAGACATCTTGTTTTTACAATCTGTCCTCTACAAACTAGTTTCTGCAATGTTAATCGGTTCAGCTTACGCGATACAAAAAATATCGATATTTGAATGCCTATTAAAGTTACCTGTTAAAGTGCTTTAACGATCGCGTCTCCGAAAACACAAGGGCTGGGACCTTCTACTGCATTCTCTCCGGGAATTGTATCCTCCCGCGCGATTAACATCGAGACCTTTCTCCCCGATGGACAGTCGTCAATTGTGCTGCTAAACTAGCTCCCATTCACGAAGTCAACTGTTCTCTGGTTTGTGAGCTGTGTTAACTCCGTGCAAAAAGTTCTCACAAATGAGACCGAAAGTAGTATTAACTACCTTGGTTGGATTTCCGAACCATTCCCGATTGAGACAGGAATTCGCCAATGCTGCCCGTTTTCGCCAATGGCCTTCATTCTCGGACTGGAAATTCTTGCAATAAAGATTAGAAACGATCCAAGCATACACGGACTTCGATTACCTCGGTCCCAGATAGAGACTAACAACTCAATCGATATGATAAAAATTAGCAATGTACGCTGACAACATTAGCATGCTATTACAAGGAAAACAAGATCTGGAAAATGCAATGAAGCTTGTCACTGATTTCACGAAAATATCACAACTAAAAATTAATAAAAACAAAACGGAAGCAATGTGGCTAGGATCCCAAAAGGACAGCAGAGGACATCACTGTGACTTAAAATGGAAAAAAAAACAACTACAGATTTTAGGTATACTCTTTAAAAATGATGTCACTGCATCAGACATAAATGAGAATTGGTCGGAAAGAATCGAAAAAATAAAAAGAATTATAAGCTTTTGGTCTAAAAGAAACCTTAGTATCACAGGCAAATTATGTGTTGTAAAAAGTTTCTTGATTTCACAATTTGTATACCCAATGCAAGCTTTAAGTGCTCCAGCCACTATCCTACAGAAAGTAAATACAATCTTATTTCGATTTTTATGGAAAAAGAAGTACACAAATACGCGAGCCTTTGAAAAGATAAAAAGATGTGTAATGTGCAACGTAGGGGAGAATGGAGGTTGTAATATAATAAACATAATAGATATGCAAGCCTCCTTTATGATGACATGGATAACTCAGTTAAAAATAGACACATCTGCCAAATGAAAATTAATACCAACCTACATCTTTAATAAACCTTTGCTGCCTCAATGCTACTGCTAATCCAAAAACATTTTTAGGACTCGAAAAAGTAAAATCTAAATTCTGGAAATCATGTCTAATTAAATGGCTTGAATTCAGAAATATATACCTGTCCAATACTGAATTCAAATATACCTGTCTCTGGAATAGCAAAGAGATAATGTACAGAAATAGACCTCCGTTCTCCAAGAGATGGACAAATGCATACATAAATTACGTCCAAGATATATGGACAGACAAGGGATTATTGCCACTCTTTTTTTTTTTTTTTTTATTTTGTTTTTTAACCTCAGTTGCATGCAGGTTTGCTACTACAAATATTTTTTGCCTTATTAGTTTGTTTGTTTTTTTGTGTTTTTTTTGTGTGTGTGGCTTGGAGCAAACTTTCTTCATAGGTCTTTTCTTTTCTCTGTCAAATGTGTACATTTTTTAATCAATAAACCTTATCAGTAAACTAATATGTTTAAATAAATAAATACATAAAAGTAATCGTAACATAAATTTATTCCTAATGTTCAGCTCAGTTTCCAATGATACACCCAAATCTAACTTTTTCCCATATCTAAATTTTCCAATGGTCATTTTGGTAATTAAAATACAATAATTCACAAAGTAAATATAATCACTTTTCAAACTTTCCCTAAAATAACCCAAAAAAAACATTTTCTTCAATGATGGCAACATGTATTTTCTTATAAACAAAATCTTTACATATTTTCCAACCCTTCATCACCTCTTGGCAACTAAAAAAGAAATGTTCAAGGGTGTCTAATTCATTACAAACTTCACACTTATTCGATGTTCGTAATCCCATTTTGTTTAATAAAATATTGGTTGGATATATTCTATGTAATAGTTTCCAGTGCAGCAGACGTAATCTTTCTTCTTTTGTGCTGTTAACGGCCAGTAACCAGTTTCTCTTATCCAAATCTACATTATGTTTTCGTTTCCAAAAATCACAGGCACTCGGAATCTGGACATCAAAATCAACTAAACATGTTCTAATAAACTTTGCTGTTATATTACCACCGTTAACAATGAAATCCTGCAATGTAAAATATTGATATGGTAATGTGTCTGTACGTCTGGATTTAAGTGCTGTGCATAATGCATTGTATTCAAACTGTCTGGATGGTTTATAACCCACTTTTTGACATAAATCTTCAAAAGAAATAATAATACCATTTTCATTCATAACATCCTTTACAAATGAGATATTATGTTTTATAAAATCTTTAAAAAAATAGGCATTTATGTTTAAATTGAATATTCATATTGTTCCAAATGCATTGGTCCTTTAATATTACTGGTGCAAAATCATACTTTTCACAGAAAACACTTTTATTGTCAAGCCAAGTCAATAACACTTGTTTCCAAAACAATGATCTGCAACTATTGAGGCCATTCATCGTTTTCGAAGATGCATTTGAGTCAAAGCACGATAAACCAATGCCCATACATGACAGACAGTATCTTGGAATAGGGATTATTGCCACTCGCACGTATTGCAGAAAAAATCGAGGACTACCCTGCTCAGCTGTTTGATTATAATGCAATGCGAACCGCGCTCATTGCGCAATCATTGCGAGCTGACAATAACCAAAGTCAAGAAGCGACTGTCTCTCTAGAACCTCAATCTCTTAAAAACTGGACTCCCAAAAAATGTAGATCACTACTTACCAAACAAAAAGCAAGTACTCCTTGCTCAATACATTTTTGGATGAATAAATATAACTATAAAATAGAAAGATATCATTGGATGATAGCAAACAATTGCACCAAGGAAGAGCGATTAAGGCTACTTCACTGGAAGATATTGCATAATATCTACCCCACTAATATCTTACTACACAAAATGAAAAAAACGTGAAAACAATCGCTGTAGTCTGTATGAAGATATTGATTTCATTGAACACTTTTTTCTTTAAATGCCCAAGAATATCAATTGTTTGGAAGAACGTAGAAAAGCAAATTTATATAAAAACAGGTTCACAGATAAAATTAAAAGAAACTGACGTATTATTTGGTTTTCAACCGAACAAGCAACAGGACCAAACTATAACAAATATTAACTTTATTCTGCTTGTTGCAAAAATGTCAGTAAGTATATACAAATACAGAGAAGGCTTTGACCCAAATTGTATATTTGAAAGAGAGCTCTCTATTCGGCTTTTTGACTGAGAAACCCAGTACTATCATGCTATTGTAAATGACTTGCTGCAAATGTCAATGTATTAACTCAGGTGAACCAATAATGAAAACAATTATCACGAACAGCAAAATATATCATTATTATTAATTCATTTAAATACAACCATGGTAATAGAGAGAGAGAGAGTGAGGGAGGGAGAGTGAGGGAGGGAGAGAGAAAGAGGGAGAGAGAGAGAGAGAGAGAGAGAGAGAGAGAGAGAGAGAGAGAGAGAGAGATTGAGAGAGGAAGAGAGAGAGAGAGAGAGAGGGGGAGAAGGAGAGAGGGAGAGAGAGGGAGGGTGCGAGAAAGAGAGAGAGGGAGAGAAAGAGCGAAGGGAGGGGTGGGGGAGAGAGAGCGAGAGAGGGAGATTTTCGAAGATTTTCCATGTTAAACGAAAGAATGATATTATTGCTATTTATAACCCAATCTGTTTATGTTTAAACTGTTCAGCATCGCTCACAGTATCAGAGAGAGAGAGAGAGAGAGAGAGTGGCAGGGTTTATGTTTAAACTGTTCAGCATCGCTCACAGTATCAGAGAGAGAGAGAGAGAGAGAGAGAGAGAGAGAGAGAGAGAGAGAGAGAGAGAGAGAGAGAGAGAGAGAGAGAGAGAGAGAGAGGCAGGGAGGGTGAGAGAGAGAGAGAGAGAGGGAGAGGGGGAGAGAGAGAGGACGATTAAAGATAGAGAAAGAGAGAGAGGGAGAGAAGAGAGGAGAGAGAGAGAGAGAGGATGGGGAGAGAGAGGATAGAGAAAGAGAGAAAGTGTGCAAATGCCTGTTCACGGAGAGAATTATAGCTAAATTATAATTGATTGAAAATATTGTACATTTTCGAAGATTGTCCATGTTAACCGAAAGAATGATATTATTGCTATTTATAACCCAATCTGTTTATGTTTAGACTGTTCAGCATCGCTCACAGTATCATACTCATAGCGAGTCATATTGTAACTGAGGTTCAAAAGAGAAAAAACAAGTCGCGTAAGGCGAAAATACAACATTTAGTCAAGTAGCTGTCGAACTCACAGAATGAAACTGAACGCAATGCCATTTTTCAGCAAGACCGTATACTCGTAGCATCGTCAGTCCACCGCTCATGGCAAAGGCAGTGAAATTGACAAGAAGAGCGGGGTAGTACTTGCGCTGAGAAGGATAGCACGCTTTTCTGTACCTCTCTTTGTTTTAATTTTCTGAGCGTGTTTTTAATCCAAACATATCATATCTATATGTTTTTGGAATCAGGAACCGACAAGGAAAAAGATAAAAGTGTTTTTAAATTGATTTCGATAATTTAATTTTAATAATAATTTTTATATATTTAATTTTCAGAGCTTGTTTTTAATCCAAATATAACATATTTATATGTTTTTGGAATCCGAAAATGATGGAAAATAAGATGAACGTAAATTTGGATCGTTTTATAATTTTTTTTTATTTTTACAATTTTCAGATTTTTAATGACCAAAGTCATCAATTAATTTTTAAGCCACCAAGCTGAAATGCAATACCGAAGTCCAGGCTTTGTCGAAGATTACTTGACCAAAATTTCAACCAATTTGGTTGAAAAATGAGAGCGTGACAGTGCCGCCTCAACTTTCACGAAAAGCCGGATATGACGTCATAAAAGACATTTATCAAAAAAATGAAAAAAACCTCTAAGGATTTCATATTCAGGAACTCTCATGTCAAATTTCATAAAGATCGGTCCAGTAGTTTAGTCTGAATCGCTCCACACACACACAGACAGACACACACACACACTCACACACACACGCACGCACGCACATACACCACGACCCTCGTCTCGATTCCCCCTCTACGTTAAAACATTTAGTCAAAACTTGACTAAATGTAAAAAGAGAAAAAAAAGAGAAGAAGGAAAAAAAGAAAAAAAACAAACTCCGTGTAATACACTTTCCGCGTGTATCTGGTTGGCTTCCGTGTATCGTGGAAGGAACAAATGCTAACTCGGCATGACTCAGTTGTTAGCTGTTTGATTTCCTTCACAGAGCAGCAGCTCTACGCTCTGCAAATCGAAATGTATGTAGATTTAACGGTTTAAAGAATCTGAGTAAGCCTTGTCAATTTTGCAAATTAATTATGAAGGAAAAATATGTGGAGCCGGTTATACATGTAGTTAAATTTTGGGAAAATACATTTAATTTCAGGCCGGGAAAACAGCAGTAACAAAGTAAAAAAAGTAACCACTGAAACAAGATTGCGAAAGTAACAATGGAAAATATTGCACAATATTTACCCCACAAATATGTTATTGTTTTAAATAGGTATTTTCTCGAGAAATTGTTGTACTTACTGTGAGAACGAAATTGATTATATTGAACTTGCTTTAACATTTTGCCCGAAAATTATGTTCATTTGAAAATGCGTTGAGGATAAAGTGAATTGCAAATTTAATATGATTATTAGAAATTACCGTAAAGGAAGGTTTTTTGGACATGTTTGAAAATTCACAAAGTTCCAAGGCACTAATAAGTTATGTAAATTATTTGATTGTGATAATCAAAATGTGTGTTGGTATTTCTAGATATGGTTCCCCTCTGGATATTGTATGCATTTTTGAGAGGGAATTGTTATCTCTTACCAGTTCGGGGGTTTTAGGGCATATTTTACAGTGCTGTTGGTGCCTACTTGCCGAGTGGCTATCTGGGGTCATATTCTAAATGAAATATAGAAAGTTATACATCAAATGAAAGGAAAATGAATAAGCTGTTCATATTTGCAAAGAGAATTGTGCTATCTTTAAAGGTAAATTTTTTTATGGGGGTGACAACATGATTTTTGTTAAAAATTGTACGCCCATTTTTTGGAACACGTGACAAACACAAAGAAGAAATTTTTTTGTGTTCAGTTTATTTTAGATATGCTGCTAACTAGTCTGTTTGGGCATTCATTTTACATAACATAGCAAAGTTTTATAGAGTTTTGCTGATAAACAAAAAAGTAATTGTCACCTGAATACCCCCACCCAAATTTCAAAGTTGGACGTTTCATGCCTAAGGCCCCCCCCAAAAAAAATATTCTGTTTACGGTATCCTGACTGACCCTATTTTTTCGCGCGACCCTAGACTTTTGTTTGGCATTTGGTAAAAAACAACACACACACACACACACAAAATTTGGAGAAAAAAAATTGGAAAAAAAATAAAAATGTGAAAAAAAGGGGCTTTGTTTTTTGGCAAAATAACTTAAAAATATGTTTTGGGGAAATAAAAAAAAATTAAAAAAAAGTCCCGACCTACCGACCCTATTTTTTTGGCCTATGTTACCGTTAACAGACTTTTTTTTTGTTGCCTAATAATGCATTTCTATAACTAACTTATAACAAAAACCCAGCTTGTTTCAGTCATAAAGTGTGTCTTAAATATGAGTTTATCCACTGTCCGACCCATCCAATGTAAAAAAAAAAAAAAATTATAATTAGATAATTGGTCAGTGGAAAACTACAGGGGGGGCATCGTAAGCTTGCTTACGATGGGCAAGGGAGCGAACTGGTAAGAGACAAAAAAGTTGTTTAAAATACATTTAGAAATAATGTAGTATTGTTAATGCTATATGTATATTTAAAGTAGAAACATTAATATAAAAAGCAGAAAAAAGAAACAGAAAAAAAATATCAATAAAGAAGGATGCTCCCCGCCAACAACAACAAACACATCGCGTAAGGCGAAATTACTACATTTAGTCAAGCTGTGGAACTCACAGAATGAAACTGAACGCACTGCATTTTTTCACAATGACCGTAGTCCGCCGCTCGTGCAAAAGGCAGTGAAATTAACGAGCCTGTTTAGTGTTGTAGTGGTTGCGCTGTGCTGCATAGCACGCTTTTCTGTACCTCTCTTCGCTTTAACCTTCGGAGCGTGTTTTTAATCCAAACATATCATATATATGTGTTTTTAGAATCAGGAACCGACAAGGAATAAGATGAAATTGTTTTTAAATCGATTTCGGACATTTTATATTTATCATCATTTTTTATATTTTAATTTTCAGAGCTTGTTTTTAATCCGAATATAACATATTTATATGTTTTTGGAATCAGAAAATGATGAAGAACAAGATGAACGTAATTTTGGATTATTTTATAAAAAAAAATTGTAATTACAATTTTCAGATTTTTAATGACCAAAGTCATCAATTAATTTTAAGCCTCCAAGCTGAAATGCAAAACCAAAGTCCGGCCTTCGTCGAAGATTGCTTGGCCAAAATGTCAATCAATTTGATTGAAAAATAAGGGTGTGACAGTGCCGTCTCAACTTTTGTAAAAAGCCGGATATGACGTCATAAAAGACATTTATGGAAAAAATGGAAAAAAAAAACGTCTGGGGATATTATACCCAGGAACTCTCATGTAAAATTTCATAAAGATCGGTCCAGTAGTTTACTCTAAATCGCTCTACACACACACACACACACACACACACACACACACACACACACACACACACACACACACGCACAGACAGACACCCACACCCACACACACACACACATACACCACGACCCACGTCTCGATTCCCCTTCTATGTTAAAACATTTAATCAAAACTTGACTAAATGTAAAAACAAGTGGCATAAGGCGAAATAACAACATTTAGTCAAGCTGTCAAACTCACAGAATGAAACTGAACGCACTGCTTTTTTCACCAAGACCACATACTCCAAGTTTCGTCGGTCCACCGCTCGTGGCAAAGGCAGTGAAATCGACAAGCCATGCAGAATAGTGCGGTAGTGGTCGCGCTGAGCAGAATAACACGCTTTTCTGTATGTCTATTCGTTTTTGCTTACTGAATTTGTTTTTAATCCAAACATATCATAGCTATATGTTTTGGGAATCAGGGACCGCCAAGGAATAAGATGTAATTGTTTTTAAATCGATTTCGGAAAATTTAATTTAATCATAATTTTCATATTTTTAATTTTCAGAGCTTGTTTGTAATCCAAATGTAACATATATGTATATGTTTTTGGAATCAGAAAATGACGAAGAATAAGATGACATTTTTTTTGGATCGTTTAATACAAAAATAAGTTTAATTACAAGTTTCCAATGTTTAATGACCAAACTCATTAATTAGTTTTTAAGCCACCAAGCTGAAATGCAATACAAAAGTTTGGCCTTTGTCGAAGATTGCTTTGCCAAAATGTCAATCAATTTGATTGAAAATTGAGGGTGTGACAGTGCCACCTCACCATTTACAAAAAGCCGGATATGACGTAATCAAAGGTAGTTATCGAAAAAAAACAAAACATGTCCGGGGATATCATTCTTAGGAACTCTCATGTCAAATTTCATAAAGATCGGTCTTGTAGTTTTGTCTAAATCGCTCTACACACTCACACACGCACATACAGACAGACAGACAGACACACACACACACACACACACACGCGCGCGCACACACACACACACACACACATACACACACACACACACACACACACACACGCGCGCGCGCGCACACACACACACACACACACACACACACACATACACATACACACACACACATACACCACGACCCTCGTCTCGATTCCCCCTCTATTTTAAAACATTTAGTCAAAACTTGACTAAATGTTAAAAGAAAAATTAAAAAAGAGGCAAAAAAGACAGGATTGAAGCAGCCTGCATGCAACTGAGATAACAAAAATAAAATTTTAAAAAACATAGTAATGTCAGCATAATGGCTAAGTGTTTATATAAAGCAGGT
>NC_090252.1:19210244-19239244 GCF_037325665.1 Littorina saxatilis | reverse complement strand
AGGGAGAGAGAGAGAGAGAGAGAGAATGACGGATGGACCGAAGTTTAGAGAGAGAGAGAGAGAAGAAAGAGAGAACGAAGAGAGAGAGATAGAGAGAGAGAGAGAGAGAGAGAGAGAGGAGAGAGAGAGAGAGAGAGGAGAGAGAAGAGAGAGAGAGAGAGAGGAGGAGAGAGAGATCGAGAGAGAGAGAGAGAGAGAGAGGTTTGGAACACCAACTGCCAGCGACCTACACTTCGCTCATTCATTTACTCATAAACTATTACATTGCCGTGAGTTGCTTCAAAGTACTGATCCTTATTTTCTGGGAGCATATTTCAGAATCCGTTATAAATTACATGATGCAGTGCACCTGACCTGATCGTGACTGCACTGCCGGCCACACGACCTCTTCGGTCCACGGCAGGTTAGGCATAACAAAGGTGCAGGCAGGTCTCTTTTTCACCTAACCAAGGTTACGAATGCTAGTGACCTGAGCGTGACCTTAGGCGCCGGGGGTCAGTCATATGACCTCTTCGGTCCACGGCGGGTTATGCAACACACAGGCGCAGACAGGTCTCTTTTTCACCTGACCAATGTTACGAATGTTAGTGACCTGCAGATCGTGACCTAATGAGTACTAAATACATAATGTGTAAAATTCCCCACACAACTACGTAAGGTCTGACCCAAACTACTGCAAAGTCACACACAAGCGCAAAGAGCATAATTGTAAAGTTATGATGTTGCGCTATATAAATGCTCATTTATTATTATTATTATTATTATCATTATTATTATTATCAACACCAATCGTTAGGACACAACTACCTAGGGTCGGACCCAAACTACTACAAAGTCACACACAAACACCAATAGTTAAGACACCAACTACCTAAGGTCGGACACAAACTACTACAAAGTCACACACAAACACCAATTTTAGGACACTGGGCAAGTGTTTCACACACAAATACCTATCAGGTCGCACCCAAACTACTAACAATTATACAAGGGCAGGTAAAACACACTATATCATGAGTTATCTCTCTTGGAAATTATAATGAATTTATTCAAGTACTGCTTAGTCCATAATGACCGTATTTAAACTGCCACAACTTCTTTAGTTGCATAGGAACAAGATTGTTCTTATACCAAATTGTGCTCTCTTTGTCTCTCATTCCTACTCCTTTACACCCATGCTTGTCAGGGGCGGACGAGGAGGGGGCACAGGGGGCACGTGCCCCCCCCCCCCCCGAAAATAAAATGTAAAAAAAAAATGGAAAGCTGATTCTATGACCATTTCTAAGTTCAAATGGCCACCAGATGGCACCATTTTGCTTCTTTGGGCCAAACATTTTTTTCGGGGGGGGCATGCCCCCGATCCCCCCCTAGCAAATTCGGGCGCTTCGCGCCCATCACATTCACTTTCGACTCAAGTGCACCCCCCCCCCCCCCCCTTACAAAGCAACTGATCCGCCCCTGCTTGTTCTCATTCCTTTATTTTAGTATTTTTCCAAATTACATCTTCTGTTCTATGTCTATCTAAATACGAAAACATCGCCTTATGTATGCATGTTTGAGAACATGGTTTAATAATTTAATATGCAACAATATGAATGTGATACATGCAGGTTGAAAACGACGTTAAACACCAAATAAAGAAAGAAAGAAAGATACATGCAGGTATTTGGGTAATAAAAAAAACTCTGAAAGAGGAATAATAAAGCAGTTAACCTTTAAAAAAAATACTGACAACAGCGAACCAGTTTTCAGTTATGGAGCAACATTATATTGCCTCCCCAATCCGAGATTCGAACCAGCGCAATGTGCTAACAGACTTCGCTTCTTGTTTCCATTAAGAGATAGAGAGATAATAATACAATTTTATTTCATTTTCAACTCGGGCGGGCCACATTTTGGGGCTTTACTCCAGGTTCTCCCGGTCTGCCCCCCCCCCCTCCCCCTCAAAAATATTCTAAAAAAAATATAATGTTAACTAGGTTGGGTCTGGTGCACTCCAAAGTTGCGAGTTTGCCTTCGTTGAGAGGGCTGCCCGAAATTTCTCCCGAGGGAGATGAAAATAGAATCTAAAATGTCAACAAACAAACAAAATTCAAATCAAATAAAATAACAAACAAAAACACTATAAAATTATCAAATAAAAAATCAAACAAAAACATTAAACAAGGCAAAATAAAATCAAATAAAAAAATTCAAATTTAAAAATTCAAATAAAAACAAAGTTCAAATCAAAAGTTAAATAAAAATAAAATCAAACTCAAACAAGAGAGAGAGAAGGCAACACAGTGACGAGTTGAAGGGCACAGACTGGTGCCAATGCGAAAATATTTACCTTAGTCAAAGGGAGATAACTGCGATTTCATCAAATTTGCATAAATTTGTTGGTACTTTTATGGGAACCTGTCTTGGTTCAGAAAATGTTGGAGAGTTCCCTGGAACCTTCCCGAAAATCCTGCAACATGTTCTAAGGTTCCCTCCAAAGTTCCGGAAAAACCATTATATGTTCCTGCCCAAACACCTAGGTTCCCGTATAGACACCTACACACACATAATAGCACACACACACACACAACACACACACAAAAACACACACACACACATAATAGCACACACACACACACACACACACACACCACACACACACATACACACACACACACACACACACACATTGGCAGTTTCTCTCTCTCTCTTTCTCTCTCTCTCCTCTCTCTCTCCTCTCTCTCTCTCTCTCTCTCTCGTCTCGCTCTCTCTCTCTCTCTCTCGTCGCTTGAATCAAGTATCCTTTTTTCGATTTATAGGTTCAGCGGGTCAAGGCAAAACCAGAGCAACTCCTCGTACAGGCAGTATTATATAGTCACCGCAGATAGTTTTTCACCATTGGCGTATGCGAAGAAGAAGACAATATTGTGTGTGACGTTTTGAAATATAAACCACTATAATTTCTAACAAAAACGTGTGTGTACTGTGTGTTGTGTGTGTGTGTGTGTGTGTGTGTGTGTGTGTGTGTGTCTGTGTGTGTGTGTGTGTGTGTGTGTGTGTTGTGTGTGTGTGTGGTGTGTGTGTGGTGTGTGTGTGTGTGTGTGTGTGTGTTTCAAACGGTTCAGCGACGTGGGCATCACAACGTTCGCAAGTTTTGTGACCCCTTGCTTTACTTGTGAGTCACAGATTTAACCCTTGTAAATGCACATTGTCTGACAAAGTTTACGATTTAATACTTGACATGGAATTGACTCTGCACAGCTGGGTGAATTGACTTATGTTTGATTCTCAGTTCACGAGCTGCACGGTGCTAGCTGGACAGGGCAGATGAACATCACTTATCCCGTACTTGACATCCTGAAGTGTGGACAAAAATAACAGAAAACTTGACAAAACAGACACTATTTCAATTTTCGCCCGCTGTCACAATGTTTCTGACCTTATACTTTTCTCTTTGTCTATTTAAAGCGCCCTTCTGACTCGGTACAAAAGTTCAATAGAAACTTAAATCTCTGAATTTAATTATAAACTACTTGAACCCTGAAAGAATTTTTCATTTTCTCTTGTCTACCAAAATGTCTCACCTTTTAGGAATGTTCAATTAAAGCACCCGCCTGATTTTGGAGCAAAAGTTCAACAGAAACTTAAGACTCTGAAATTAATTACACACCTTTTGACCCTAAAAAAAATGTTTCGTATTGATTCACCAACCAAGTTCTGCTTACCTTTCAAGTTGTTTTTTCTCTCAATCCAACCGGCGTCCAGACTTTTTTTTTCAATTACAATTATCACAGACAGAACGTTTCATATTCTCCAACCTATCGAATATTGGTCACCTTTAAAGTGTTATAATCCCACCGCTATTCTTACTTGAAACAAAACTTCAGCACACAAATTACAACGTACATGTAGAATTTATAATTAATAATCACTTGACCTTAAACAGAACGTTTTATATTCACTCGCCCACTGAATGTTGCCTACCTTTCAATCCTGTTTTAATCAAACCACCCTACTGACTCGTTGCAACAGTTCAACAAAACTTAAAACGCTGAGTTTATTTACGAATCAATTGACCTCAGAAAAAATGTTTCATGAACTCCTAACCAAAAGTTGCTCAGCTTTCAAGAATGATTGGACCAAAAACCTTCTGATCAATTTTACAACTTCAACAAGTGTATTTGCCAACTACTTGACCATACACAATCTTTCATTTTCACCCTACCACCAAACTTTGCTGATCTTTAAAAAAATTGTAATATAAACGTTAGCTGACTCGGTGTCAAGATTTTATTCTACCCCTTGTATTTTTTTTCTTTTTAATTGACTTTTTCTGTTATTTCAATAATAGCTGAGGCTAACAATAATTGGCCAGTAAATTAGGACATTACGTGCTTATTCCCAAGATAATATCTGAAAGGAGAGTAATAGGTATCAGACTTTAAGATAAAACCGCTGCTAGTGGAAAGTTTAATATTCTTCTGTGGATAGCTTCATATAGATATTTTGGGTAGAACATATTTAAAAACAAGTCGCGTAAGGCGAAAATACGACATTTAGTCAAGCTGTCGAACTCACAGATTGAAACTGAACGCACTGCACTTTGTCACCAAGACTGTATACTCGTAGCATCGCCAGTCCACCGCTCGAGGTAATGGCAGTGAAATTGACAAACCAGAAAAGCGCGGTAGTTGCGATGAGCTGGATAGCACGATTTTCTGTATCTATTCTTTTTAACTTTCTGAGCTTGCTTTTAATCTCAACATATCATAATATATGTTTTTGGAATCAGGGAATAAGATGGAATTGTTTTTAAATCGATTTCGGAAATCTTATTTTAATCATAATTTTAATATTTTTAATTTTCAGAGCTTGTTTGTAATACAAATATAACATATTTATATGTTTTTGGAATCAGAAAATGTTGAATAATTAGATACAACTGTTTTGGATCGTTTTATAAAAAAATATTGTTAATTACAATGTTCAGATTTTTAATGACCAAACTCATTAATTAAGTTTTAAGCTTACAATACCAAAGTCCGGCCTTCGTCGAAAAATCCTTTGCCAAAATGGCAATCAATTCAATTGAAAAGAGAGGGTGTGACAGTGCCGCCTCAACTTTTACAAAAAGCCGGATATGACGCCATCAAAGACATTTATCGAAAAAATGAGAAAAAAAACGTCGGGGGATATCATTCCCAGGAATTCCCAGAGGGGGAGAGGGGGGATTAGTTGTGTGTGCGACTTTGAAAACGTAGAATGGAACTCCGCATAAAAGAACGTTCCAACGTAAAATCAAACTAACTCCTTTATACCGTATTTTGCCATGTTTAGGCACGGTCATGAAAGGGGTTCCAATGGTGCAGCCATAGTCGTATTTTTAGAGTATGCACAAACACACGCCTCATCCCCTAGATCATTGGTGACCTGAAGAAAGCAGTTAGGGCTGGGTTCAAGGCCATGCCTATTCAGGAAAGCTTCCGCGCCATTGACAATTTCGGAGGTGTAATTTGATAACACCTCAGTTTTGGAGAAAAGGTAAATGTCCGACCATTTACCTATAGACTCGAAACTTTGTAGAATGGTCGTGGACGAACTAAAGTTCATGCACAACAGCTATCAAAATATTTGTTAAATTCAAATGACTGAAAAAAATAACCCCTTCGTTGTAAAGTTTCACTTGCGCAATATGCGCAAATTTAATCAAAGATATGAACGCATTCATCCATGGGAAATGTCCTGATCCTGCCTGCAATTACTGTATTGAAGGCATTGATTGTCTAATGTTGATTAATGTATACTATGTCATTTGAATTACCCCAATCCACTCATATACAGAAAAATGAACGACGGAAACGGGAATCAAAGGTGGGAGCAGCAATGCAACTTCAATCACGGTATCATCAGTGGAAGAAAAGTGACTAAAAAGGAGGAAGCACCAATCCACACATAATCACAGTAACATGTAACACAAGGTGACTCGGATGAAGCAGCCACCCAACTAATGTATTATGACAATGAGCAATCTGCACATAACATAAAACCATCAAAGCGATGTTCCTTAAAATAAAATGGTATCCAGGTCACTTGGGTTCAGTTATGTCATAGCATAAAACAGCTCACTGCTCCCATGAATTGTTCTGAGCCTTGCAATGATAAGTAAAGCAATGAGAGCAGATCTGATGCAGTGCACTGTCAATCGTTGGCCGGCTGAAATATACTGCAATCTTGATGCAAATTACCATGTAATTTTCTTGGTGATATGGTCATCAC
The DNA here is from genome assembly GCF_037325665.1 of Littorina saxatilis. Taxonomy (NCBI): domain Eukaryota; kingdom Metazoa; phylum Mollusca; class Gastropoda; order Littorinimorpha; family Littorinidae; genus Littorina; species Littorina saxatilis. Next base: position 19,232,986 of record NC_090252.1, on the reverse strand, counting down.
TGCAGGCAGTAAAAGATCACCCAACGTTTTGCAATGAAGAACAATGAAGTTATTAGTCGAACAAAAAATAAACAGACGAATAAAGATTGAAAATTGTCAAATGCAATGGGGCTGGATCTCCCTGTTGAAGAACTTTGAGCAAAAGACCACAAATGAGCTAACAAAGAATACTGTACGAAAGTACGAAATGTTACATGCACTGCAAGATCTCCCTGTTGAGAAACTTTGAGTAAAAGATACCCATTTTATTGCAAAGAAGACATACAGAGTAACATGTATATGAACAGAGTGCGAAGAATTCAAACAAAGAAGACCCGACATTTTTAAAATTATGTCAAATGCAGAGTGGCGGAAAATGTGTTTCGTGAGGAACTTACAGCACACACAAACACAACTATTTGCAAAGTGTAAAAACAACACGAAGAGAGTGAGAAGAACGAGTAACAATTAAAAACATTGCAAGAAATAACAAAATGTCATATGCAGTGAAGATTCTGCTGCGGAACTTTTAGTTTTATTAACAAGTTACGAAGTTCCTGTAAATAGTTAACACGGTGTTCAAACAACATGAACAAAATGAGAAAAAGAGCACAATAAATGCAATGGTGACAGTTCTTCGCGTACAGAAATGTTCAGTGTGTCGGTGACCAAAACAAGGAATTCTTGTGAAACCTAGACATATTGCATAACACCAGCGGCGGAGCACGCAAGAATAATGGTTCGATATGAAGACTCGACAGAGTAAACCCTATCATTATCTCCAGAGCGCTTCCAGTAGAGGCTGCCCGCGCTCGTTCACTGATACAAAAAGGTACCAAGTGTCGGTGTCTAACTGTCCCTCTCAGCGGGAGAGTTGCTTTGTCATAACCCCCTCCACTTCTGTTGTTTCAATGCCGGGGTGAGGTCAACGGTCAATCACAGCCCACCCCAGTCGCGAGACACTCAGCTGGTCGTGGGCTTTGCAAGCGTAAGCTTGAAGTCACAAAAAGAGGGGAGGCAACTCGGTCGTGTAAGTCAGTGATGTCGCTCAGTTGCCCAGTATCATGAGTATGCATTTTGAACAAGTGTGAACAAGCGCAGAACACACGCTCTAAAAATTATTATTAAAAACTAATTCGACCTTAAAAAATGTGTCAACTGACACTTGCACTCCAGAAGGATTTCACAAAAATAGGAGACCAAGAAAAATATAATCTAATATACTCGCCGCAAGCGGAGCTTGAACCCCGGACTACATTGTTCGCAGCGCATCGCCTAAACCGTTAGGCCACCAAACTTTCGGTCATGACAGGCAATAAATTATAAAAATATAAAAACTGGTTGAATTTTATTTACATGGACATTTGTCGTTTGTTACCCATCGCATTTTATAAAGCGCCCTTGAATAGCACAAATACACGATCATAAAGCATTATCATGTCCGGGGATCCAAAAAAAAGAAGGCCGACATAAGCGCATGCGCAAACGCCTGCCGACACCCATAAGCTTTCAGCTATACATACATGTGAGCCAACGCCAGCGTAGTACTAGGGCTCATGGCCCTAGAATGAGAATTAATTGTCGCTGAAGGTTTTGTTGTTGCTGTATGTATATATTAGGCAGCATTGATGTGCAAGATTATTGATAGAGGAAAGCTTGGAACAAACCACTGTGTATTTTGCAAACGTTTAAATATCATGTTTCTATTTTTTCCTGTGATTCATGTGTACCCCCCCCCCCCCCCATTGAAAGGGGCTGTAGGCCCATATTCAATTAAACTGTGTCAGTGTCAGTCTCTCTCTCTCTCTCTCTCTCTCTCTCTCTCTCTCTCATCCACTCTCTCTCTCTCTCTCTCGCCTGAATCAAGTATCCTTTTTTTCGATTTGTAGGTTCAGCGGGTCAAGGCCAACCAGAGCAACTCCTCAAACAGGCAGTATTATTAGTCACCGCAGATAATCTTCACCATTGGCGTATGCGAAGAAGAAGACAACATTGTGTGTGACGTTTTGAAATATAAACCACTATAACTTCTAACACAAACGTGTGTGTATGTATGTGTGTGTGTGTGTGTGTGTGTGTGTGTGTGTGTGTGTGTGTGTGTGTGTGTGTGTGTGTCTTTTTGTTTGTTTTTCAAACGGTTCAGCGACGTGGGCATCAACGTTCGCAAGTCTCTGACCCCTTGCTTTACTTGTGAGTCACAATTTTAACCCTAGTAAATGCACATTGTCTGACAAACTTTACGATTTAATACTTGACATGGAATTGACTCTGCACAGCTGGGTGAATTGACTTATGTTTGATTCTCAGTTCACGAGCTGCACGGTGCTAGCTGGACAGGGCAGGTGAATATCACTTACCCCCTGCTTGACATCCTGAAGTGTGGACAAAAATAACAGAAAACTTGACAAAACAGACATTATTTCAATGTTCGCCCGCTGTCACAATGTGTATTACCTTATAGGTATTTCTTTGTTTATTCAAAGCGCCCTTCTGACTCGGTACAAAAGTTCAATAGAAACCTAAATCTCTGAATTTAATTATAAACTACTTGAACCCTGAAAGAATTTTTCATTTTCTCTTGTCTACCAAAATGTCTCACCTTTTAAGAATGTTTAATTAAAGCGCCCGCCTGATTTTGGAGCAAAAGTTCAACAGAAACTTAACACTCTGAAATTAATTACACACCTTTTGACCCTAAAAAAAAATGTTTCGTATAGGTTCACCAACCAAGTTCTGCTTACCTTTCAAGTTGTTTTTTCTCTCAATTCAACCGTCCTCCAGACTTTTTTTTCAATTAAAATTATCACGGACAGAACGTTTTATATACGAATACGAATACGAATACGAATACTTTATTATCTCATACAGAGAAATGTCAGTGTGGTGCACATTAAAAGACAAAACAAATAATAAGACAACAGATAAAAATACCATACGAAGCATACTACACTCGCGCACGCATATGTACACTAACAGGAATAGTAACATGATTCCAAATAGGTTAATTGCCGTCAGCTTTAGCTACAAGTTTACCGCTAAAAACTATCATTATCACAGGACTAGATATGTCATTGAACAATATTTATCACAGGACTAGTCATTCGAGGGTTATCACACTCAGCATAAGGGTGCACATCAAAGAGTATAAAAAATATTCATCACATAAATCAGTGCATATGTTCACCGGCACGCATACTAGTTTTAATTAACTTAGGTATTTAAAAAGCCAATTGACTTTGGAATAAAACTGTTCTTAGTTCTGAGCGTGCGGAATCTGGGAGTGCGGAGGCGACGTCCTGAGGGCAGGACCTCCAACCTATCGAATATTGGCCACCTTTAAAGTGTTATAATCCCACCGCTATTCTTACTTGAAACAAAACTTCAGCAAAAAAAATACAACGTACATGTAGAATGTATTATTAATAAACACTTGACCTTAAAGAGAACGTTTTATATTCCCTCGCCCACTGAATGTTGCCTACCTTTCAATCCTGTTTTAATCAAACCACCCTACTGACTCGTTGCAATAGTTCAACAACACTTAAAACGCTGAGTTTATTTACGAATCAATTGACCTCAGAAAGAATGTTTCATGAACTCCTAACCAAAAGTTGCTCAACTTTCAAGAATGATTGGATCAAAAACCTTCTGATGAATTTTACAACTTCAACACGTTTATTTGCCAACTACTTGACCATACAAAAAGTTTCATTTTCACCCTTTGCTGATCTTTAAAAAAATTGTAATCTAAACGTTAGCTGACTCGGTGTTAAGATTTTATTCTACCCCTTGTACAAGATAATTTTTTTTCTATGTAATTGACTTTTTCTGTTATTTCAAGAATAGTTGAGGCTAAACAAAATTGGCCATTAAATTAGGGCTTGACGTGCTTATTCCCAAGATAATATCTGAAAGGAGAGTAATAGGTATCAGACTTTAAGATAAAACCGCTGCTAGTGAAAAGTCTAATATTCTTCTGTGAATAGCTTCATATAGATATTTTGGGTAGAACATATTTCAAAACAAGTCGCGTAAGGCGAAAATACGACATTTAGTCAAGCTGTCGAACTCACAGATTGAAACTGAACGCACTGCACTTTGTCACCAAGACCGTATACTCGTAGCATCGTCAGTCCACCGCTCGAGGTAATGGCAGTGAAATTGACAAGCCAGAAAAGCGCGGTAGTTGCGATGAGCAGGATAGCACGATTTTCTGTATCTATTCTTTTTAATTCTCTGAGCTTGCTTTTAATCTCAACATATCATAATATATGTTTTTGGAATCAGGGAATAAGATGGAATTGTTTTTAAATCGATTTCGGAAATTGTATTTTAATCATAATTTTCATATTTTTAATTTCAGAGCTTGTTTTTAATTCAAATATAACATATTTATATGTTTTTGGAATCAGAAAATGTTGAAGATTTAGTTAAAACTGTTTTGGATCGTTTTATAACAAATATTCTTAATTACAATTTTTAGATTGGTAATGACCAAACTCATTAATTAAGTTTTAGGCTTACAATACCAAAGTCCGGCCTTCGTCGAAAATTCCTTTGCCAAAATGGCAATCAATTCAATTTAAAAGAGAGGGTGTGACAGCCATCAAAGACATACATTTTATCGAAAACATGAAAAAAAAGTCTGGGGATATCATTCCCAGAAACTCTCGTGTGAACTTGACCAAATGTATAAATCTCATCAAACGGTTTTTTCCAATGATTATAAAATGTGTTTTTTTTAATGCCTACTTTTTGCCCGCAACGTGTTGTTCTTTCAGTGCAAACGATGGAGCTGTAAGCAAAATGGAAAATAAACTGACAAAAAACAACCCACAGAGAGCACCCAGATTAATTTTTAAACATGCATACATATGAGCATAGTTCAATTATTCCGAGTATTTGTATAACACAATATTTATCTGAAAATGGACACATATTTACACCTCATATTCTATGCACACTTTGCTATGCTATCTCGGACTGACTGGCCTTAACTCTTCCAGCACATACCTATTTAAAAATAGACATCTTAATACGTATGGAGTACACACACACACACACACACACACACACACACACACACACACACACACACACACACACACACACAAACACAGACACACACACCCATACACACACAAACACACACATGCTAACGCTCATACTACATGCATACAGACTTGCATAAATTCATGCATATTGGCGAAGTTTTGAATAATATCATCACTGCAGAAGACGAGCTTTACATAAACACGATTGGAAAACATCCAGTTACTCTGCCGGTGAATTGGAAACACAACAACTGTGTACCAACCTTTTGGACAAAATGTCAAGATAAAAACGAACAAACATGCAATTAAAAGAGTTAAAATGATATAAAATGTATACAACTTTGTCACATCCAAGGTAAGGTATTTCTTTCTACCAACAATGAACCACCTGGGTGCTCTCTGTATGTAATTCTTTTGGAATTGATTTTGTTAAAAGCACTGGAAATTCATTCCTCAACAATGTTCAACTCGCCACAGTAAGCAGTCAGGGTGCTGATTGATTTTTGGTATGTGAACAAGAGGAGGGGTAGTCTTATCCCCCATAAACACCCGACTAGATCGGATATGGTAAGGCGAATTGTTGTGTTTCCATGAGGCCTAATAGTATTTCAACTGATTTATTTTTTCTCTTACAGATTTGTAGTTATACAACAAGAGTGTTGAAAAGAGTACCGGATAGGGTATTGGAAGCACCACAATGTCAGTAACTTTAGATCCCACCCCACCCCCACCCCCTCCATAAGAACACGCATGTGCCTTAAATACTGAACTGTGGTGCTTCTAATAACCTACTATGTACCTTTTTCAAAACCCATTTTGTATAACTACAAATTTGTACAAATGAAGAAAAAAAGTGTCAGAAAGTACTGCGGTCACATGATTAATGTGGAACAGCTGATTGGCAATGCACTAAAACTGTTAGCGCACTCCAAGAGTGCGCTATCAATCTCTGAAAGAGTATTCATGCGCCTGTGCCCCTTCTTTCTATTTGAGAAGTCTCATCTCATCCTTTATTTTATTGTGGCATGTAGCTTGTCGTCTCCGCATTAACCAAATATGTATGCATCTAAGCTTCCCTATGTTTAACATAATAGCACGAGTCATTGTTATCCCGACAGCATGTTGCAGTCGACTGATTGGATTGACTTTTCTCTAGCAGACGACATAATAACGCGCTTTTAAACGCTCAGCAAATCAACATTTTCGGCAAATGTGAAGAAGACAACTATGATGATTGATTACATGTAGGGTTCAGAGCATTCTCACCGTCCATATTTAGCATTAGCCTCCCCGAGGAGTGTAGATACAACACGAAAAACATACCAAATGTATTTTGAAAATGAGCAAACCGGGCCTCGAACAAGGAACAGCCTGTCAAAGTCAAATCAGGGGGCGTCACTTTGCACAGCAGCCACATTCAATCGACCGGCCGTGCCAATACAAGCGCGAAGGTTTGGAATTGCAAATAACTAATGAAGTCTTTATGCAAGTACTGCACGTTTTAGCCCAAAGCTACATTGAAATTTACTAACATAAATATGAAAAAGAGCTTTGTCTGCAAATTTGAGACATCACACAAACAAGTTGATCTAACACGGCCTGTCCACACTTTGAAGTTATCCAAATGAACGTAGCAAAATGTGCGTGGTGAAACTTTTTTTTAGTTCTCTTGAGTTACTGACAATATCGGTATACAAACTATTACAGTGCTTCGTTCAATAAATCATTTTCTTTATTTGCTCTATAAATCTCTTCTGGAACTGTGATGTCTCACTAACTTGAATAATATGTATTGCAGAATTCGGCCGGATACAGCATTGACTTGTAACATGACAAGAGTAACAAGGGGACGGTGTGGAGGCAGTCTGGAATATGCTGTGAATCATGTTCAGAATAGTCCTGCAAATCTTGCACCTTGCACTGTACTTGCATCAATGGTGTTCTCAACTTACACGTCAGCATCGGAATAGGCTGTCAATGATGTTCAGGATAGCTAAAAAGAAGGCAACTCGCGCTATACTCGCATCAATGTTGTCATCGTAACTTACACGTCAGCATCGGAATAAGCTGTCAATCAATTTCAGGACAACCCCACAAAAACTTCAACTCATACAATAATCGCATATCAAGGTGTTCTTCTTAACTGACACGTCAGCATTTGTGTGTGTGTGTGTGTGTGTGTGTGTGTGTGTGTGTGTGTGTGTGTGTGTGTGTGTGTGTGTGTGTGTGTGTGTGTGTGTGTGTGTGTGTGTGTTTGCGTGCGCGCGTGCGTGCGTGCGTTTTTGAGAATGTGTGTGACTGCCTTTGGAATTGGGTGCTGGTGGTTTTGAGAGAGTATGAGAGAGTGGGGCGTGCCTATTCACCATGATAGCAATACAAGATAGCGCCATGAACATTATATAAAGGCTGACAATCTGCTGACAGACATCATTGGCTGATCATGTCTCCCAGGCGTTGACAAGGAGCAGGGACAGTTGAGCAGAGAAAAAGATACAGGTAAAGGCAGGAGAAATATTTCGTAACGCTGTGTCTGCCTGTCTGAGGCGCTCCATAGGGTTGTGGCGTTCTCGTATTTGCGGAAAGATAGACTGATCTGTAATGCATAAGGATAGAGGTTTTAGACAAAGCCTAGCCTTACATCCTGTCCTTTCGATTTTGAGAAGATTTTCAAAACAACAACATATTACCATCTGATGTATTTCTTTGATTGCTCTAGTGCTTAATCGATGCGCATCGAAAATGTAAAGTTAATTATTTTAATTGTAACATACATTCTTCTGATTGGTGTAATTTGGATTGATCTAAACGTTCATATTGTCTATGAATATGACATATGATATTTATTCCAAGGTATACTTCATAGTTGTTTTTATGTTGGAAAAAACCTACTCGTTTGGACAAACGTTGTTGTCTGTGATTCATTTCCATGGATACAAACACTGGCAAAGAGGAAATAATTGCCAAAAAGACAGATGAATACGAAGAAACCACATTGGAATATTGACACGAAATTATATATATAGCTCATTTTCCTTTATGACTGTTTCAGGGAACAATGTTGCTGAGCGCAACATTTCTGTTGTGCCTTCTGTCTTCCGCCTTGGAGGTATGATTTGACTCGTGATTAAAATAAAAATAAAATAAAACAACCATAGTAATGTATGTGGTCAAGAAAAAAATCCGTTCATTGCTCGCAGATTGGATTATATTTTTGTTACCGATTCTGTTCTAAATAATATTAGAGATTGTAGTATATGTTCCGTTGCACAATCCGACCATCGGTCGGTTAACATAACATACATTATGTTCATTTCAGCGTGGTCCATCATATTGGAAATTTAATGATAGTTTGTTAAAGGATCATGTCTTTGTTGATGAATTGAATTTGATGTTGGAAAAATTTTAAATACAAGATGAAATAAGGGAGGATCACGTTAAATGGGACATGTGTAAGATTAAAATAAGAGAATTCTGTATTCGGTACAGTCAGGAAAAAAATAGATGTAAGTTTAATTGACATGTGGAATTGTTGGAGAATTGGAATAGGATTGATAAAGCCCTTGTTTTAGATCAAGATAATAACGAATTGTTGATGGAAAAAGTAAAAGCAGAACTGGAAATTTATTTAATACAGGAAGCTAAGGGAGCCCAAACTAAATACACAGTATTTTCTCAATATGGAAAAGACACACACAAACGCGAAAATTATGGATCGTCTGGCTAAAGCAGATGGTCAGGTGATAACACATCAGGATGATATTTTGACTGAACAAGTACAGTTTTTTAGAAGGAGATACAAAAAAAAAATTGAGTTTGATGAAAATGTGATTGTAGTTGAACAGTTTTTGGATGGTGTTGAAGTTCCACAATTAACAGAACAGCAGAATACAGGAATTGATAGTCCGATCACTTTAACAGAATTATCGACATCCTTAAAAAAATATGAAAAACGGTTCCTCCCCGGGATGTGATGGTATTACAACCTCCTTTATGAAGTTGTTCTGGTGTAAAATACATGGTATTGAATTCCTTTCATGCATCTTTCTTGAAGGGAGAATTAACCGTCGCACAATAACGGGCAATAATGATATTAATTCATAAGGTAAACAGTTACCGAGGGACGACCTTAATAATTGGAGGCCAATTTCACTATTAAACACTGATTATAAAATATTGGCGAAGATTCTTTCAGTTCGCCTATCTAAATTTATTTTAAATATTATTGGTGAAGATCAGTACGGTTTTTTGAAGGGTCGGACCATTAGCTCAGCGATCAGGCAAATAGACGATTTAGTTTCGTATGTAAACGAATATAATAAACCTGGGTTTCTTGTAGCACTGGACTATAAAGCTGCAATTGACACGATTTCCAAAGAGTTTATTGTGTATGCATTTAAACGATTTAATTTTGGTGCCGTCTTTGTAAGATGGGTAGATATTTTATTGTATAGATCGGAAAGCTCTATTAGTTTTATGGGCTGGTTATCGGAATGTATTGAATTGAACGCCGGTTTTCACCGATGGCCTTCATTCTTGCATTAGAAATGTTGGCCTTGAAAAATCGAAATGATGGTTCAATTAAGGGTCTGCCTCTGCCGAAAGAGACTAATGATAACTATAATAACTGGTGTGTCGGTGTGTCATGTGTGCAAGAAAAAAGGGTATGGTAGTTGTACATATATTACTTTAGATATTTTTATCATGGGTTTTATGAATTTTCTTCTCTTATTCTTTTATAATTATTAATTAATGACCTATTTGTGCTGATGACCAATTTAATGTCCTTTGTTGGATCAATAAAATGTTATGAGTTATGAGTTATGAGTTTTTTAATATATTATTATATGCTGATGATGTGACCCTATTTCTGAACGATATGGATGAGTTAAAAAACGCATTAACCCTTGTTACCTATTTTCCAAATTCTCAGGTTTGGCAATGAATAGACAAAAAACTGAAAATCATGGCCTTAGGCAGTAATAAATATGGTTATGAAAATGAGTGTGGGTTAAGGTGGACTACACAAGTTAAGATTTTGGGAATTTATTTCAGTAGCTCCTCATCGGTCTCTGAGATTGAAGAAAACTGGACAAGCCGTATTGAAAATATACGACGCAACATTGTGAAATGGTTTAAACGAAATGGTAGTATCATTGGGAAAATATGCATTGTGAAATCTATTTTGTTATCGCAGATTATTTATCCGTTGCAAGCACTGGTAATACCCGAAAAGGTATTGACTGAGATAAATACTTTGTTTTACAGATTTATTTGGAAAAAACGATTTTCAAACACTAAGGCATTTGATAAAAATAAAATAAAAGTGATGTGTCAAGAGTTTCCTGATGGGGGTTTAAAAATGATTGATGTCATTGATATGCAGTCCTCTTGTTTGTTGTCCTTGGCTGCAAATGCATTGAACGAAAAGCAGGAAAGATGGAAACAGATACCAATACATATGTTTTCGAAGCTTGGTGAAAGGTTCTGTTGTTTCCATTCTAACACCACTGAAAACAATTTTAAAGGATTGGGATTAATTAAAAATGTATTTTGGAAACAAGGGTTATTTTTTGGGTTGAAAAATAAGGACATGATTCAGAGAGCAGTAGGTGGAGAAATGTTGTTAAGTGATACGTGTTTATGGAACAGCAGTGATATAATGTATTGCGGCCAAACGCTGTTTTTTTTAGCGTTTGGATTAAAGCAGGCGTTTGTCGAGTAAAGGATGTATCTGTTAATAATGAGTTTTTGCCCTTTAATGTTATGCAGCAGAAGGTTGGATGTAAGCCTACGCGATTCTTTGAATATAGGGTCATTTGTACAGCAGTGAATAAATGTAAATGCGCTAATATGCTATCATTGGGGAACAAACAACAACTCCAATTATACGTTCCCTCTACTGCATTGGGTAAATTCAAGGATACAGTTATGATACATACACACATGTACACACGATCATGAATAGAAAGATATCAGGGTTAGATATTCAAAACAGGGTACTCACAGGTTTGAAGACAGGTTTGAACATTCCTTTCACAAACTAACCATAATATTACCCTGAGTGTATCAAAATCGCTACCCTTGAGGTAGACAGAAAAACACACACACACAGTCTGTGAAATCAAAGGCACACGATATCCACAGTATAATACCAACACACGGCAAGTGTGTAAGTAGAAAAAATACAGTCACTGTTCACAGTTTTAGCCACGCCCTGTAACTGTAGAAGACAGATGTAATTGACCAGAAAAGTTTTAGCCACGCCCTGTAACTGTAAAACACAGATGTGATTGGTCATACCGATGTTAGCCACGCCCTGCAACTGTGACAGACAGATGTGATTGGTCACACACGACTTATGATTCTGACCAGACTGCGGCAAGCATCTGATCTAGATGCTAAACACTAATCATATTTTAATTAAATAGGTTCCCCTGAACATGGCTTAGCTCAGCAAGAGCACACACACAAATTGCCGATATGTCCTTTACTTGAAAAAAGGTAGCGGTGTACTTAATTCTCCGACTTGCGATCTCGACCTAACCAGTTCACTTCGTCCTGTGGTCGAACTATCCGGACTGTAACCTCACTGCTAGCTTCGTGAAAGTCCCGTCGAACTTCAGCTACACTGATCCATAGAAATAAGCTCTTCGGCGGCTTCTCAGATTATTCTTCTTCCCCAGCATCTGGCCGCAATCCTCTTCTGATGGACAGGTTACTGGACGCACTGCACAAACATGAAGAGCAGACATCTTGTTTTTACAATCTGTCCTCTACAAACTAGTTTCTGCAATGTTAATCGGTTCAGCTTACGCGATACAAAAAATATCGATATTTGAATGCCTATTAAAGTTACCTGTTAAAGTGCTTTAACGATCGCGTCTCCGAAAACACAAGGGCTGGGACCTTCTACTGCATTCTCTCCGGGAATTGTATCCTCCCGCGCGATTAACATCGAGACCTTTCTCCCCGATGGACAGTCGTCAATTGTGCTGCTAAACTAGCTCCCATTCACGAAGTCAACTGTTCTCTGGTTTGTGAGCTGTGTTAACTCCGTGCAAAAAGTTCTCACAAATGAGACCGAAAGTAGTATTAACTACCTTGGTTGGATTTCCGAACCATTCCCGATTGAGACAGGAATTCGCCAATGCTGCCCGTTTTCGCCAATGGCCTTCATTCTCGGACTGGAAATTCTTGCAATAAAGATTAGAAACGATCCAAGCATACACGGACTTCGATTACCTCGGTCCCAGATAGAGACTAACAACTCAATCGATATGATAAAAATTAGCAATGTACGCTGACAACATTAGCATGCTATTACAAGGAAAACAAGATCTGGAAAATGCAATGAAGCTTGTCACTGATTTCACGAAAATATCACAACTAAAAATTAATAAAAACAAAACGGAAGCAATGTGGCTAGGATCCCAAAAGGACAGCAGAGGACATCACTGTGACTTAAAATGGAAAAAAAAACAACTACAGATTTTAGGTATACTCTTTAAAAATGATGTCACTGCATCAGACATAAATGAGAATTGGTCGGAAAGAATCGAAAAAATAAAAAGAATTATAAGCTTTTGGTCTAAAAGAAACCTTAGTATCACAGGCAAATTATGTGTTGTTAAAAGTTTCTTGATTTCACAATTTGTATACCCAATGCAAGCTTTAAGTGCTCCAGCCACTATCCTACAGAAAGTAAATACAATCTTATTTCGATTTTTATGGAAAAAGAAGTACACAAATACGCGAGCCTTTGAAAAGATAAAAAGATGTGTAATGTGCAACGTAGGGGAGAATGGAGGTTGTAATATAATAAACATAATAGATATGCAAGCCTCCTTTATGATGACATGGATAACTCAGTTAAAAATAGACACATCTGCCAAATGAAAATTAATACCAACCTACATCTTTAATAAACCTTTGCTGCCTCAATGCTACTGCTAATCCAAAAACATTTTTAGGACTCGAAAAAGTAAAATCTAAATTCTGGAAATCATGTCTAATTAAATGGCTTGAATTCAGAAATATATACCTGTCCAATACTGAATTCAAATATACCTGTCTCTGGAATAGCAAAGAGATAATGTACAGAAATAGACCTCCGTTCTCCAAGAGATGGACAAATGCATACATAAATTACGTCCAAGATATATGGACAGACAAGGGATTATTGCCACTCTTTTTTTTTCTTCTTTTTTTTTTTAACCTCAGTTGCATGCAGGTTTGCTACTACAATTATTTTTTGCGTTATTTTTTTTATTTTTTTTTATTTTTGTGTGTGTGTGTGGCTTGGGGCAAACCTTCATAGGTCTTTTCTTTACTCAGTCAAATGTGTACATTTTTAAATCAACAAACTTTATCAGTAAACTAATATGTTTAAATAAATAAATACATAAAAGTAATCATAACATAAATTTATTCCTAATGTTCAGCTCAGTTTCCAATGATACACCCAAATCTAACTTTTTCCCATATCTAAATTCTCCAATGGTCATTTTGGTAATTAAAATACAATAATTCACAAAGTAAATATAATCACTTTTCAAACTTTCCCTAAAATAACAAAAAAAAACATTTTCTTCAATGATGGCAACATGTATTTTCTTATGAACAAAATCTTTACATATTTTCCAACCCTTCATCACCTCTTGGCAACTAAAAAAGAAATGTTCAAGGGTGTCTAATTCATTACAAACTTCACACTTATTCGATGTTCGTAATCCCATTTTGTTTAATAAAATATTGGTTGGATATATTCTATGTAATAGTTTCCAGTGCAGCAGACGTAATCTTTCTTCTTTTGTGCTGTTAACGGCCAGTAACCAGTTTCTCTTATCCAAATCTACATTATGTTTTCGTTTCCAAAAATCACAGGCACTCGGAATCTGGACATCAAAATCAACTAAACATTTTCTAATAAACTTTGCTGTTATATTACCACCGTTAACAATGAAATCCTGCAATGTAAAATATTGATATGGTAATGTGTCTGTACGTCTGGATTTAAGTGCTGTGCATAATGCATTGTATTCAAACTGTCTGGATGGTTTATAACCCACTTTTTGACATAAATCTTCAAAAGAAATAATAATACCATTTTCATTCATAACATCCTTTACAAATGAAATATTATGTTTAATAAAATCTTTTAAAAAATAGGCATTTATGTTTAAATTGAATATTCATATTGTTCCAAATGCATTGGTCCTTTAATATTACTGGTGCAAAATCATACTTTTCACAGAAAACACTTTTATTGTCAAGCCAAGTCAATAACACTTGTTTCCAAAACAATGATCTGCAACTATTGAGGCCATTCATCGTTTTCGAAGATGCATTTGAGTCAAAGCACGATAAACCAATGCCCATACATGACAGACAGTATCTTGGAATAGGGATTATTGCCACTCGCACGTATTGCAGAAAAAATCGAGGACTACCCTGCTCAGCTGTTTGATTATAATGCAATGCGAACCGCGCTCATTGCGCAATCATTGCGAGCTGACAATAACCAAAGTCAAGAAGCGACTGTCTCTCTAGAACCTCAATCTCTTAAAAACTGGACTCCCAAAAAATGTAGATCACTACTTACCAAACAAAAAGCAAGTACTCCTTGCTCAATACATTTTTGGATGAATAAATATAACTATAAAATAGAAAGATATCATTGGATGATAGCAAACAATTGCACCAAGGAAGAGCGATTAAGGCTACTTCACTGGAAGATATTGCATAATATCTACCCCACTAATATCTTACTACACAAAATGAAAAAAACGTGAAAACAATCGCTGTAGTCTGTATGAAGATATTGATTTCATTGAACACTTTTTTCTTTAAATGCCCAAGAATATCAATTGTTTGGAAGAACGTAGAAAAGCAAATTTATATAAAAACAGGTTCACAGATAAAATTAAAAGAAACTGACGTATTATTTGGTTTTCAACCGAACAAGCAACAGGACCAAACTATAAAAAATATTATGTTGCAAAAATGTCAGTAAGTATATACAAATACAGAGAAGGCTTTGACCCAAATTGTATATTTGAAAGAGAGCTCTCTATTCGGCTTTTTGACTGAGAAACCCAGTACTATCATGCTATTGTAAATGACTTGCTGCAAATGTCAATGTATTAACTCAGGTGAACCAATGATGAAAACAATTATCACGAACAGCAAAATATATCATTATTATTAATTCATTTAAACACAACCATGGTAATAGAGAGAGAGAGAGTGAGGGAGGGAGAGTGAGGGAGGGAGAGAGAAAGAGGGAGAGAGAGAGAGAGAGAGAGAGAGAGAGAGAGAGAGAGATTGAGAGAGGAAGAGAGAGAGAGAGAGAGAGGGGGAGAAGGAGAGAGGGAGAGAGAGGGAGGGTGCGAGAAAGAGAGAGAGGGAGAGAAAGAGCGAAGGGAGGGGTGGGGGAGAGAGAGCGAGAGAGGGAGATTTTCGAAGATTTTCCATGTTAAACGAAAGAATGATATTATTGCTTGTTTGTTTGTTTGTTTATTTGTTGCTTAACGTCCAGCCGACTACGCAGAGCCATATCAGGACGAGGAAGGGGGGGATGAAGGGGGCCACTTGTCAAGCGATTCCTGTTTACAAATGCACTAACCCATTACTTGTGTCCCAGCAGGCTTTAGTAAAACTAAATTAATACCTACTGGAAGATTACCAGTTTCCAGTATGTTAAAAATAGGCTTAACCTATCTACTGCTGGACTTACATCAGAACACTAACAGATTAAACTATACATGAATCGCGAGACAAGCGGCAAGAGAAGAGATGTTTGGAAAAAATACAGGTGAATGAGCAAGAAGGCAGAAAAAAGAAAAGAATTCATGAAGAAAAAGAGAGCATGACAGGAAAGAGGAACCAAAAATCTACCTAACAGCAAACTAGAAAGCTCCTGCGGTTCCAAAAACAGGAGGGGCTTTTAATTTCATAACCGCAGTGCCCCACTGCGGGAGATATTATTGCTATTTATAACCCAATCTGTTTATGTTTAAACTGTTCAGCATCGCTCACAGTATCAGAGAGAGAGAGAGAGAGAGAGAGAGTGGCAGGGTTTATGTTTAAACTGTTCAGCATCGCTCACAGTATCAGAGAGAGAGAGAGAGAGAGAGAGAGAGAGAGAGAGAGAGAGAGGAGAGAGAGAGAGAGAGAGAGAGAGAGAGAGAGAGAGAGAGGCAGGGAGGGTGAGAGAGAGAGAGAGAGGGAGAGGGGGAGAGAGAGAGGACGATTAAAGATAGAGAAAGAGAGAGAGGGAGAGAAGAGAGGAGAGAGAGAGAGAGAGGATGGGGAGAGAGAGGATAGAGAAAGAGAGAAAGTGTGCAAATGCCTGTTCACGGAGAGAATTATAGCTAAATTATAATTGATTGAAAATATTGTACATTTTCGAAGATTGTCCATGTTAAACGTAAGAATGATATTATTGCTATTTTTAACCCAATCTGTTTATGTTTAAACTGTTCAGCATCGCTCACAGTATCATACTCATAGCGAGTCATATTGTAACTGAGGTTCAAAAGCGAAAAAAGAGAGAAAACAAGTCGCGTAAGGCGAAAATACAATATTTAGTCAAGTAGCTGTCAAACTCACAGAATGAAACTGAACGCAATGCCATTTTTCAGCAAGACCGTATACTCGTAGCATCGTCAGTCCACCGCTCATGGCAAAGGCAGTGAAATTGACAAGAAGAGCGGGGTAGTAGTTGCGCTGAGAAGGATAGCACGCTTTTCTGTACCTCTCTTTGTTTTAACTTTCTGAGCGTGTTTTTAATCCAAACATATCATATCTATATGTTTTTGGAATCAGGAACCGACAAGGAAAAAGATAAAAGTGTTTTTAAATTGATTTCGATAATTTAATTTTAATAATAATTTTTATATATTTAATTTTCAGAGCTTGTTTTTAATCCAAATATAACATATTTATATGTTTTTGGAATCCGAAAATGATGGAAAATAAGATGAACGTAAATTTGGATCGTTTTATAATTTTTTTTTATTTTTACAATTTTCAGATTTTTAATGACCAAAGTCATCAATTAATTTTTAAGCCACCAAGCTGAAATGCAATACCGAAGTCCAGGCTTTGTCGAAGATTACTTGACCAAAATTTCAACCAATTTGGTTGAAAAATGAGAGCGTGACAGTGCCGCCTCAACTTTCACGAAAAGCCGGATATGACGTCATAAAAGACATTTATCAAAAAAATGAAAAAAACCTCTAAGGATTTCATATTCAGGAACTCTCATGTCAAATTTCATAAAGATTGGTCCAGTAGTTTAGTCTGAATCGCTCTACACACAGACACACACACACACGCACGCACGCACATACACCACTACCCTCCTCTCGATTCCCCCTCTACGTTAAAACATTTAGTCAAAACTTGACTAAATGTAAAAAGAGAAAAAAAAGAGAAGAAGGAAAAAAAGAAAAAAAACAAACTCCGTGTAATACACTTTCCGCGTGTATCTGGTTGGCTTCCGTGTATCGTGGAAGGAACAAATGCTAACTCGGCATGACTCAGTTGTTAGCTGTTTGATTTCCTTCACAGAGCAGCAGCTCTACGCTCTGCAAATCGAAATGTATGTAGATTTAACGGTTTAAAGAATCTGAGTAAGCCTTGTCAATTTTGCAAATTAATTATGAAGGAAAAATATGTGGAGCCGGTTATACATGTAGTTAAATTTTGGGAAAATACATTTAATTTCAGGCCGGGAAAACAGCAGTGGTTAATGGTAAACAAAGTAACCACTGAAACAAGATTGCGAAAGTAACAATGGAAAATATTGCACAATATTTACCCCACAAATATGTTATTGTTTTAAATAGGTATTTTCTCGAGAAATTGTTGTACTTACTGTGAGAACGAAATTGATTATATTGAACTTGCTTTAACATTTTGCCCGAAAATTATGTTCATTTGAAAATGCGTTGAGGATAAAGTGAATTGCAAATTTAATATGATTATTAGAAATTACCGTAAAGGAAGGTTTTTTGGACATGTTTGAAAATTCACAAAGTTCCAAGGCACTAATAAGTTATGTAAATTATTTGATTGTGATAATCAAAATGTGTGTTGGTATTTCTAGATATGGTTCCCCTCTGGATATTGTATGCATTTTTGAGAGGGAATTGTTATCTCTTACCAGTTTGGGGGTTTTAGGGCATATTTTACAGTGCTGTTGGTGCCTACTTGCCGAGTGGCTATCTGGGGTCATATTCTAAATGAAATATAGAAAGTTATACATCAAATGAAAGGAAAATGAATAAGCTGTTCATATTTGCAAAGAGAATTGTGCTATCTTTAAAGGTAAATTTTTTTATGGGGGTGACAACATGATTTTTGTTAAAAATTGTACGCCCATTTTTTGGAACACGTGACAAACACAAAGAAGAAATTTTTTTGTGTTCAGTTTATTTTAGATATGCTGCTAACTAGTCTGTGTGGGCATTCATTTAACATAACATAGCAAAGTTTTATAGAGTTTTGTTGATAAACAAAAAAGTTATTGTCACCTGAATACCCCCACCCAAATTTCAAAGTTGGACGTTTCATGCCTAAGGCCCCCCCCAAAAAAAATATTCTGTTTACGGTATCCTGACTGACCCTATTTTTTCGCGCGACCCTAGACTTTTGTTTGGCATTTGGTAAAAAACAACACACACACACCAAAAAAAATTGGAAAAAAAAATTGGAAAAAAAATAAAAATGTGAAAAAAAAGGGGCTTTGTTTTTTGGCAAAATAACTTAAAAATATGTTTTGGGGAAATAAAAAAAAAATTAAAAAAAAGTCCCGACCTACCGACCCTATTTTTTTGGCCTATGTTACCGTTAACAGACTTTTTTTTTGTTGCCTAATAATGCATTTCTATAACTAACTTATAACAAAAACCCAGCTTGTTTCAGTCATAAAGTGTGTCTTAAATATGAGTTTATCCACTGTCCGACCCATCCAATGTAAAAAAAAAAAAAAAATTATAATTAGATAATTGGTCAGTGGAAAACTACAGGGGGGGCATCGTAAGCTTGCTTACGATGGGCAAGGGAGCGAACTGGTAAGAGACAAAAAAGTTGTTTAAAATACATTTAGAAATAATGTAGTATTGTTAATGCTATATGTATATTTAAAGTAGAAACATTAATATAAAAAGCAGAAAAAAGAAACAGAAAAAAAATATCAATAAAGAAGGATGCTCCCCGCCAACAACAACAAACACGAAATTACTACATTTAGTCAAGCTGTGGAACTCACAGAATGAAACTGAACGCACTGCATTTTTTCACAATGACCGTAGTCCGCCGCTCGTGCAAAAGGCAGTGAAATTAACGAGCCTGTTTAGTGTTGTAGTGGTTGCGCTGTGCTGCATAGCACGCTTTTCTGTACCTCTCTTCGCTTTAACCTTCGGAGCGTGTTTTTAATCCAAACATATCATATATATGTGTTTTTAGAATCAGGAACCGACAAGGAATAAGATGAAATTGTTTTTAAATCGATTTCGGACATTTTATATTTATCATCATTTTTATATTTTAATTTTCAGAGCTTGTTTTTAATCCGAATATAACATATTTATATGTTTTTGGAATCAGAAAATGATGAAGAACAAGATGAACGTAATTTTGGATTATTTTATAAAAAAAAATTGTAATTACAATTTTCAGATTTTTAATGACCAAAGTCATCAATTAATTTTAAGCCTCCAAGCTGAAATGCAAAACCAAAGTCCGGCCTTCGTCGAAGATTGCTTGGCCAAAATGTCAATCAATTTGATTGAAAAATGAGGGTGTGACAGTGCCGTCTCAACTTTTGTAAAAAGCCGGATATGACGTCATAAAAGACATTTATGGAAAAAATGGAAAAAAAACGTCTGGGGATATTATACCCAGGAACTCTCATGTAAAATTTCATAAAGATCGGTCCAGTAGTTTACTCTAAATCGCTCTACACACACACACACACACACACACACACACACACACACACACACGCACAGACAGACACCCACACCCACACACACACACACATACACCACGACCCACGTCTCGATTCCCCTTCTATGTTAAAACATTTAATCAAAACTTGACTAAATGTAAAAACAAGTGGCATAAGGCGAAATAACAACATTTAGTCAAGCTGTCAAACTCACAGAATGAAACTGAACGCACTGCTTTTTTCACCAAGACCACATACTCCAAGTTTCGTCGGTCCACCGCTCGTGGCAAAGGCAGTGAAATCGACAAGCCATGCAGAATAGTGCGGTAGTGGTCGCGCTGAGCAGAATAACACGCTTTTCTGTATGTCTATTCGTTTTAGCTTACTGAATTTGTTTTTAATCCAAACATATCATAGCTATATGTTTTGGGAATCAGGGACCGCCAAGGAATAAGATGTAATTGTTTTTAAATCGATTTCGGACAGGAATCAGGGACCGCCAAGGAATAAGATGTAATTGTTTTTAAATCGATTTCGGAAAATTTAATTTAATCATAATTTTCATATTTTTAATTTTCAGAGCTTGTTTGTAATCCAAATGTAACATATATGTATATGTTTTTGGAATCAGAAAATGACGAAGAATAAGATGACATTTTTTTTGGATCGTTTAATACAAAAATAAGTTTAATTACAAGTTTCCAATGTTTAATGACCAAACTCATTAATTAGTTTTTAAGCCACCAAGCTGAAATGCAATACAAAAGTTTGGCCTTTGTCGAAGATTGCTTTGCCAAAATGTCAATCAATTTGATTGAAAATTGAGGGTGTGACAGTGCCACCTCACCATTTACAAAAAGCCGGATATGACGTAATCAAAGGTAGTTATCGAAAAAATGAAAACATGTCCGGGGATATCATTCTTAGGAACTCTCATGTCAAATTTCATAAAGATCGGTCTTGTAGTTTTGTCTAAATCGCTCTACACACTCACACACGCACATACAGACACACAGACAGACACACACACACACACACACACACACACACGCGCGCGCACACACACACACACACACACACATACACACACACACACACATACATACACACGCGCGCGCACACACACACACACACACACACACACACACATACACATACACACACACACATACACCACGACCCTCGTCTCGATTCCCCCTCTATTTTAAAACATTTAGTCAAAACTTGACTAAATGTTAAAAGAAAAATTAAAAAAGAGGCAAAAAAGACAGGATTGAAGCAGCCTGCATGCAACTGAGATAACAAAAATAAAATTTAAAAAAAACATAGTAATGTCAGCATAATGGCTAAGTGTTTATATAAAGCAGGTACGATATTCATGTTAACGAAAATGACGAATACTATGAAAAAAAGCTATTAGGGCCAGAGTCAGAACAGAAAAATAGTGCAGTTAGGTAACATCATTCATTGAAATGCAAACTTACAACAGAACTATGATAAAAATAGAATTTGCTCAATTTCTGACAGTAAGGATTCTGTTATTTACCGCCGTAACTCTCTGTTAAATTGCAATAGTTGTATAAATACCTTGAAATATGTAAGTGCAGTTTTGGCTGTAGCAATGTACTCAAACCGTACACCAATAATTAAGACATCTATAGTGGTGACAACAGTCCTCCTTAATCACCAACTGTTCATTTAATGTCTGACTACAGACACCTGATGAGAGAAGTTACAATGCACCGAATCATACATTAAAAAGAAATCGACTGCTAATGTTCAAAAATCAACAATCAACAACAAGAATGTTTTGCTATTGGAAAGTTTGAATTTAATCAAAACAAGCTGTTCACGAGTACATCAGACCAATGACCAGTTTATATGAAGGCAAGTGTAACAACATACTCATGAACGTTTTGTTGTGTTTAAATTAAACATGTTCAATAGCGTATCATTCTTGTTTTTCTGTTGGTTATAGTACCAGAGGAAACAAGAGAAGTAGGAGTTTATGTGCGAACACGGTTGTTTTATTGTTGTTGTTTTGTTAAAAGGTTTTTTTCTTGCTATCGTTGTTGTTGCTTTTGTTGTTGCTGTTGTTGTTGTTGTTGTTGTTGTTGTTTTTGCTGTTGATGTTGTTGTTGTTGTTGTTGTTGCTGTTGTTATTGTCGTTATTGTTGTTGTTGTTGTTGTTGATGGTGTTGGTGTTGTTGTTGTTGATGTTGTTGGTGTTGTTGTTGTTGATGTTATTGTTGTTGATGTTGATGTTGTTGTTGTGGGTGGGGATTATGTTTATAAGACTATGCTTTCCCCTGTAACAGACGGAAGGCAGAAATGAGGACCAACAACACAGGACTCTACACTCAAGGGCAAGTCCCCGTTACCACTATGGTGACTATCGCCTGAACCCCGACGGCCATCAATACCTTGCGAGCAACAACAAGTTGGAAATAAGGAGCCTACAGAACGTGGAGAACCTTCACAAAAACGCCCAGAGCAAACGGAGTCGTGGGAGTAACCAAGACAGACCAGGTCCAGGCAATTGTTATCTCCCTTTACCTGTACGACTTAAGAGTCTTCAATTTTCCATTCATATTAGATAGCAGTGAAGACCCCAAAGTAATCAATCATCGAGGCAGAAAAGCCACCCTTTTTCTATCCGTGAAGTGAACATCTAAAAAGCGCACGCATGTCTTAGTTTGTCTATGTTTCGGTTACAGATATACCTCACGACTCACACTGTATGCCAGTTGTCT
>NC_090252.1:19185244-19205244 GCF_037325665.1 Littorina saxatilis | reverse complement strand
GCGCTAAAACTGTTAGCGCACTCTTGGAGTGCGCTAACTTTTCCACAGAGCGTATTCTTGCGCCCTTTGCCTAAGCAAGACTGTGCTCTCATCCTCAGAATTAATTAATGACATGTAGCTTATATTCTCCACAATACCAAATGACCATAAATTCCCTGCTTCTCAATTAAAGCAGAAGTGGGTTTTTTTCTGACAGATTGCATGTGCCTGTGCCAGTGCCAGTGATCTAAAAAAAATGGAAGCCGCTGTGTTTCATCTAATTTTCGCCGACTTGCATAGATTCTTCTCATATGCCGTGTTAGTGGCATGTAGCTTATCATCCACATTACCAAATGATGAGTTAGTATGCAATTCCCAGCGGCTAACAGAAAACACAAGTGTTATTCCGATAACGTACCAGCAAGACCAGTTTGGAAGACTGACTCGATCGACTCTGTAGCAGACAACACAGAAATACGACTTCATCAGTTCAGTAAATGAATGGTTTCAGAATTATTATTTCAAAGCAAGAACAATCGTAATCGAAAACGTGTAAGGTTCAGAACGTTCTTACCATATATAAGATTTATTAGCAGCCTGCTTTATGCGTACAGACTCAGTGCAGACTGCAGTCGTTCCATTGCCCAGGTTGGCAGGTAGCCTAGCAGACGACATTAACCCCGCTCAGCAAATTAACATGTTGGGCAAATGTGAACGAAAAAACGATGGGGATATAATACGTGTAGGGTTCAGAGCATTCTTACCGTTCATATTTAGTATCAGACTCCCCGATGAGTGAAGATAAATCATAGAACACGAGAAATATGCCACATTTGTTTTGAAAATGTGCGAACCGTCGAGTCCCGCTTTGAGTCAATTCAAGGGGAGTCACTCCGCATAGTCAATCCGTCGAAGCTCGACTGGAGGTTTCGAATCGCAAATAATGAAGAGCCTTTCTCCGAGTTCAAATGAGGTCTCTCTGAAAGATCATCACTGTTCAGATTAACGCTACACTGGAATTTACCAACAGAAATTAAAATGCGTGTGACGAAAGCACGACACACTTGAGACACCCCACACAAAAGTAGATCTTTACTGTGCACGACCTGACCACACAGTTATGCCTATTCAAATGCGCATTGCAAAATGTGCGTTAGGAATCTTCTTTTTTCTATGGCGGTACTGACAATATCGTTATTGAAACAATCCCAGTGCACTAAGGGATTTATAGAGCAAATCTCGAAAATAATTATTGAACTCAGCGCTATGCGCTTCGTTCAATAATGAATTTTCTCGATTTGCTCTATAAATCCCTTAGTGCACTGGGATGTCTCAATAACTTAAATAATAATAATAATTGTCAGTAAGTACTGGTGTCACATGACTGATGTGAACCAGTTGATTGGCTAATGGCGATGTGCTAAAACTGTTAGCGCACTCTTGGAGTGCGCTAACTTTTCCACATAGCGTATTCTTACGCCCTTTGCCTAAGCAAGACTGTGCTCTCATCCTCAGAATTAATTACTGAGATGTAGCGTATATTCTCCACAATACCAAATGACCATAAATTCCCTGCTTCTCAATTAAAGCAGAAGTGGGTTTTTTTCTGACAGATTGCATGTGCCTGTGCCACAGTGCGGCTGCCACTGATCTAAAAATAGAAGCCGCTGTGTTTCATCTAATTTTCGCCGACTTGCATAGATTCTTCTCATATGCCGTGTTAGTGGCATGTAGCTTATCATCCACATTACCAAATGATGAGTTAGTATAAAATTCCACCCGCTAGCAGAAAACACAAGTGTTATTCCGATAACGTACCAGCTAGACCAGTTTGGAAGACTGACTCGATCGACTCTGTCATACGTTGCACTAACTACACTGAAATACGACTGCATCAGTTCAGTAAATGAATGGTTTCCGAATTATTATTTTAAGGCAAGAACAATCGTAATCGAAAACGTGTAGGGTTCAGAACGTTCTTACCATATATATGTTACAGTCAAATCGGGAAATCAGGTATTTCACGAGAATGTCTGAAAGTTTAGGCATTCATGGTAAATACCTGGTTTGATTAGGCAATTCCGGAAATGACTGAATTTTTTTAGGCACTATCAGGAAATGACTAAAAACTACTTGTGCAAATTTCCCGTTTTGCCTGACTGTTAGGCAAAACGGGTTGTTCTGAGACCTTGTCTGTTTTTACCTCGCCTGCCTTGAGCATGAATTTCTCTTCTAGCACATTGTCTATTCATCGTTTTCCCCATTTCACTGAGTTCGGAGTGATTGCAGTTTTTTTTTTTTTTACGGGTGCAGGTCACTACCGCGAGTGTAACACTATCGCGTGTGTAAGACTACGAGCACGAATTTATTGTGATTTTTGAGTCACTTGAGAAAAAGTGACTCTATGTAATCGGTCAGTGTTAGTCTGTCCGGCCGGCCGTCCGGCCGGCCGGCCGTCCGGCCGGCCGTCCGTAGACACCACCTTAACGTTGGACTTTTCTCGGAAACTATCAAAGCGATCGGGCTCATATTTTGTTTAGTCGTGACCTCCAATGACCTCTACACTTTAACGATGGTTTCGTTGACCTTTGACCTTTTTCAAGGTCACAGGTCAGCGTCAAAGGAAAAATTAGACATTTTATATCTTTGACAAAGTTCATCGGATGTGATTGAAACTTTGTAGGATTATTCTTTACATCAAAGTATTTACATCTGTAGCCTTTTACGAACGTTATCAGAAAAACAAGGGAGATAACTAGCCTTTTCTGTTCGGCAACACACAACTTAACGTTGGGCTTTTCTCGGAAACTATAAAAGTGACCGGGCTCAAATTTTATGTGAACGTGACTCATTGTGTTGTGAATAGCAATTTCTTCCTGTCCATCTGATGCCTCATATAATATTCAGAACTGCGAAAGTGACTCGATCGAGCGTTTGCTCTTCTTGTCTCGTAAAGTTCGGAGTGATTGGAGTTTGTTTTTACATAGCCGGCCTTGAGCACGAATTTATTGCGAGTTTCTCGTATAGCACATTGTCTTTTTTTCCCCCCTTTTCACTGAGTTTGGATTGATTGGAGTTCACTTTCAGTATAATGCTAGTTCCATTGTGACGTTGCTCTCAATGTTGAGCAGGGCCGGACCCAGGGGGGGGGGGGGGGGGGTTCCAGGGGTTCCAGGGGTTCCGGAACCCCACCCCTGGAAAAAGCATGTACCTTGCTTTGAGTGTTGTTTTTTTTACTAGTTTTAGCACCAAAACAATGCTGCTCTTAACCCTCAAAACAAGGCCCAGAATGCACCAGATTGCACAGATTTTAACCGTTTTTCAAAAATTTTCCGGGGGAGCATAGGAGAGAGAGAGAGAGAATACAGAATAGATTCCACACTGACAGCATTGGCCCGGCACAGGCAGTTGATGGCTGGACAGCAATACCTTCCTGATGGAAAAGAGGCATGAAACCAATTACGACCCCAGCCATTCAAAGTTTTATAGTAGGCTTCTGTGCTGAAATGCTTTCTGACTCTCACCAGAAACACAGATTGTGAGCGGTAGGCATTCTCCGATAATGACTGGCAGCCTATTTCAGTCAATCACCGATAGTGCCTAAACAATTTCAGTCATTTCCGGATTTGCCTGATCAAACCAGGTATTTACCGTGAATGCCTAAACTTTCAGGCATTCTCGTGAAATACCTGATTTCCCGATTTGACTGTAACATATATAAGACCAGCCTGCCTCGTGCATGCAGACTCACTCAGTGCAGACTGCATGCAGTGGTTTGATTGCCCTAGCAGACGACATAAACCCCGCTCAGCAAATTAACATGTTGGGCAAATGTGAACGAAAAAACGATGGAGATATAATACGTGTAGGGTTCAGAGCATTCTTACCGTTCATTTTTAGTATCAGACTCCCCGATGAGTGAAGATAAAACACGAGAAATATGCCACATTTGTTTTGAAAATGTGCGAACCGTCGAGTCACGCTTCGAGTCAATTCAAGGGGAGTCACTCCGCACAGTCAATCCGTCGAAGCTCGACTGGAGGTTTCGAATCGCAAATAATGAAGACTAGAGCACAGTCCTTTCTCCGAGTTCAAATGAGGTCTCTCTGAAAGATCATCACTGTTCAGATTAACGCTACACTGGAATTTACCAACAGAAATTAAAATGCGTGTGACGAAAGCACGACACACTTGAGACACCCCACACAAAAGTAGATATTTACTGTACACGACCTGACCACACAGTTATGCCTAATCAAATGCGCGTTGCAAAATTTGCGTTTGGAATCTTCTTTTTTCTATGGCGGTACTGACAATATCGTTATTGAAACAATCCCAGTGCACTAAGGGATTTATAGAGCAAATCTCGAAAATAATTATTGAACTCAGCGCTATGCGCTTCGTTCAATAATGAATTTTCTCGATTTGCTCTATAAATCCCTTAGTGCACTGGGATGTCTCAATAACTTAAATAATAATAATAATAATAATAATAATAATAATAATAATAATAATAATAATAATAATAATAATAATAATAATAATAATAATACTAATAATAATAATAATAATAATAATAATAATAATAATAATAATAATTGTCAGTAAGTACTGGTGTCACATGACTGATGTGAACCAGTTGATTGGCTAATGGCGATGCGCTAAAACTGTTAGCGCACTCTTGGAGTGCGCTAACTTTTCCACAGAGCGTATTCTTGCGCCCTTTGCCTAAGCAAGACTGTGCTCTCATCCTCAGAATTAATTAATGACATGTAGCTTATATTCTCCACAATACCAAATGACCATAAATTCCCTGCTTCTCAATTAAAGCAGAAGTGGGTTTTTTTTCTGACAGATTGCATGTGCCTGTGCCAGTGCCAGTGATCTAAAAAAATGGAAGCCGCTGTGTTTCATCTAATTTTCGCCGACTTGCATAGATTCTTCTCATATGCCGTGTTAGTGGCATGTAGCTTATCATCCACATTACCAAATGATGAGTTAGTATGCAATTCCCAGCGGCTAACAGAAAACACAAGTGTTATTCCGATAACGTACCAGCAAGACCAGTTTGGAAGACTGACTCGATCGACTCTGTAGCAGACAACACAGAAATACGACTTCATCAGTTCAGTAAATGAATGGTTTCAGAATTATTATTTCAAAGCAAGAACAATCGTAATCAAAAACGTGTAAGGTTCAGAACGTTCTTACCATATATTAGATTTATTAGCAGCCTGCTTTATGCGTACAGACTCAGTGCAGACTGCAGTCGTTCCATTGCCCAGGTTGGCAGGTAGCCTAGCAGACGACATTAACCCCGCTCAGCAAATTAACATGTTGGGCAAATGTGAACGAAAAAACGATGGGGATATAATACGTGTAGGGTTCAGAGCATTCTTACCGTTCATATTTAGTATCAGACTCCCCGATGAGTGAAGATAGATCATAGAACACGAGAAATATGCCACATTTGTTTTGAAAATGTGCGAACCGTCGAGTCCCGCTTTGAGTCAATTCAAGGGGAGTCACTCCGCATAGTCAATCCGTCGAAGCTCGACTGGAGGTTTCGAATCGCAAATAATGAAGAGCCTTTCTCCGAGTTCAAATGAGGTCTCTCTGAAAGATCATCACTGTTCAGATTAACGCTACACTGGAATTTACCAACAGAAATTAAAATGCGTGTGACGAAAGCACGACACACTTGAGACACCCCACACAAAAGTAGATCTTTACTGTGCACAATTCTCGCCGACTTGCATAGATTCTTCTCATCGTGTTAGTGGCATATAGCTTATCATCCACATTACCAAATGATGAGTTAATATAAAATTCCCACCCGCTAGCAGAAAACACAAGTGTTATTCCGATAACGTACCAGCTAGACCAGTTTGGAAGACTGACTCGATCGACTCTGTCATACGTAGCCGCACTGACTACACTGAAATACGACTGCATCAGTTCGGTAAATGAATGGTTTCCGAATTATTATTTCAAGGCAAGAACAATCGTAATCGAAAACGTGTAGGGTTCAGAACGTTCTTACCATTATAAGACTTATTACCAGCGTGCGTGCAGACTCAGTCAGTGCAGACTGCATGCAGTGGTTTGATTGCCCTAGCAGACGACATAAACCCCGCTCAGCAAATTAACATGTTGGGCAAATGTGAACGAAAAAACGATGGGGATATAATACGTGTAGGGTTCAAAGCATTCTTACCGTTCATATTTAGTATCAGACTCCCCGATGAGTGAAGATACAACACGAGAAATATGCCACATTTGTTTTGAAAATGTGCGAACCGACGAGTCCCGCGGCTTCGAGTCAATTCAAGGGGAGTCACTCCGCACAGTCAATCCGTCGAAGCTCGACTGGAGATTTCGAATCGCAAATAATGAAGAGCACAGCCCTTTCTCCGAGTTCAAATGAGGTCTCTCTGAAAGATCATCACTGTTCAGATTAACGCTACACTGGAATTTACCAACAGAAATTAAAATGCGTGTGACGAAAGCACGACACACTTGAGACACCCCACACAAAAGTAGATCTTTACTGTACACGACCTGACCACACAGTTATGCCAAATGCGCGTTGCAAAATGTGCGCTTGGAATCTTCTTTTTTCTATGGCAGTACTGACAATATCGTTATTGAAACAATCCCAGTGCACTAAGGGATTTATAGAGCAAATCACGAAAATAATTATTGAACTCAGCGCTATGCGCTTCGTTCAATAATGAATTTTCTCGATTTGCTCTATAAATCCCTTAGTGCACTGGGATGTCTCAATAACTTAAATAACTTAAATAATAATAATAATAATAATAATAATAATAATAATAATAATAATAATAATAATAATAATAATAATAATTGTCAGTAAGTACTGGTGTCACATGACTGATGTGAACCAGTTGATTGGCTAATGGCAATGCGCTAAAACTGTTAGCGCACTCTTGGAGTGCGCTAACTTTTCCACAGAGCGTATTCTTGCGCCCTTTGCCTAAGCAAGACTGTGCTCTCATCCTCAGAATTAATTAATGACATGTAGCTTATATTCTCCACAATACCAAATGACCATAAATTCCCTGCTTCTCAATTAAAGCAGAAGTGGGGTTTTTTTTCTGACAGATTGCAAGTGCCTGTGCCAGTGCCAGTGATCTAAAAAAATAGAAGCCGCTGTGTTTCATCTAATTCTCGCCGACTTGCATAGATTCTTCTCATATGCCATGTTAGTGGCATGTAGCTTATCATCCACATTACCAAATGATGAGTTAGTATACAATTCCCAGCGGCTAACAGAAAACACAAGTGTTATTCCGATAACGTACCAGCTAGACCAGTTTGGAAGACTGACTCGATCGACTCTGTAGTGGACAACACAGAAATACGACTACATCAGTTCAGTAAATGAATGGTTTCAGAATTATTATTTCAAAGCAAGAACAATCGTAATCGAAAACGTGTAAGGTTCAGAACGTTCTTACCATATATAAGATTTATTAGCAGCCTGCCTCATGCGTACAGACTCAGTGCAGACTGCAGTCGTTCCATTGCCCAGGTTGGCAGGTAGCCTAGCAGACGACATTAACCCCGCTCAGCAAATTAACATGTTGGGCAAATGTGAACGAAAAAACGATGGGGATATAATACGTGTAGGGTTCAGAGCATTCTTACCGTTCATATTTAGTATCAGACTCCCCGATGAGTGAAGATAGAACACGAGAAATATGCCACATTTGTTTTGAAAATGTGCGAACCGTCGAGTCCCGCTTTGAGTCAATTCAAGGGGAGTCACTCCGCATAGTCAATCCGTCGAAGCTCGACTGGAGGTTTCGAATCGCAAATAATGAAGAGCCTTTCTCCGAGTTCAAATGAGGTCTCTCTGAAAGATCATCACTGTTCAGATTAACGCTACACTGGAATTTACCAACAGAAATTATAATGCGTGTGACGAAAGCACGACACACTTGAGACACCCCACACAAACTTGAAAAGTAGATCTTTACTGTGCACGACCTGACCACACAGTTATGCCTATTCAAATGCGCATTGCAAAATGTGCGTTTGGAATCTTCTTTTTTCTATGGCGGTACTGACAATATCGTTATTGAAACAATCCCAGTGCACTAAGGGATTTATAGAGCAAATCTCGAAAATAATTATTGAACTCAGCGCTATGCGCTTCGTTCAATAATGAATTTTCTCGATTTGCTCTATAAATCCCTTAGTGCACTGGGATGTCTCAATAACTTAAATAATAATAATAATAATAATAATAATAATAATAATAATAATAATAATTGTCAGTAAGTACTGGTGTCACATGACTGATGTGAACCAGTTGATTGGCTAATGGCGATGCGCTAAAACTGTTAGCGCACTCTTGGAGTGCGCTAACTTTTCCACAGAGCGTATTCTTGCGCCCTTTGCCTAAGCAAGACTGTGCTCTCATCCTCAGAATTAATTAATGACATGTAGCTTATATTCTCCACAATACCAAATGACCATAAATTCCCTGCTTCTCAATTAAAGCAGAAGTGGGTTTTTTTCTGACAGATTGCATGTGCCTGTGCCAGTGCCAGTGATCTAAAAGATAGAAGCCGCTGTGTTTCATCTAATTTTCGCCGACTTGCATAGATTCTTCTCATATGCCGTGTTAGTGGCATGTAGCTTATCATCCATATTACCAAATGATGAGTTAGTATACAATTCCCAGCGGCGAACAGAAAACACAAGTGTTATTCCGATAACGCACCAGCTAGACAAGTTTGGAAGACTGACTCGATCGACTCTGTAGCAGACAACACAGAAATACGACTACATCAGTTCAGTAAATGAATGGTTTCAGAATTATTATTTCAAAGCAAGAACAATCGTAATCGAAAACGTGTAAGGTTCAGAACGTTCTTACCATATATAAGATTTATTAGCAGCCTGCCTCATGCGTACAGACTCAGTGCAGACTGCAGTCGTTCCATTGCCCAGGTTGGCAGGTAGCCTAGCAGACGACATTAACCCCGCTCAGCAAATTAACATGTTGGGCAAATGTGAACGAAAAAACGATGGGGATATAATACGTGTAGGGTTCAGAGCATTCTTACCGTTCATATTTAGTACCAGACTCCCCGATGAGTGAAGATACAACACGAGAAATATGCCACATTTGTTTTGAAAATGTGCGAACCGTCGAGTCCCGCTTTGAGTCAATTCAAGGGGAGTCACTCCGCATAGTCAATCCGTCGAAGCTCGACTGGAGGTTTCGAATCGCAAATAATGAAGAGCCTTTCTCCGAGTTCAAATGAGGTCTCTCTGAAAGATCATCACTGTTCAGATTAACGCTACACTGGAATTTACCAACAGAAATTAAAATGCGTGTGACGAAAGCACGACTGACACACTTGAGACACCCCACACAAAAGTAGATCTTTACTGTGCACGACCTGACCACACAGTTATGCCTATTCAAATGCGCATTGCAAAATGTGCGTTTGGAATCTTCTTTTTTCTATGGCGGTACTGACAATATCGTTATTGAAACAATCCCAGTGCACTAAGGGATTTATAGAGCAAATCTCGAAAATAATTATTGAACTCAGCGCTATGCGCTTCGTTCAATAATGAATTTTCTCGATTTGCTCTATAAATCCCTTAGTGCACTGGGATGTCTCAATAACTTAAATAATAAAGTGTATTTATATTGCGCCTATCCCTTACAAAAAACAAAAATATTTGGCTCTAAGCGCATTACAACATGTGTGGGGACTTGGTACAATCAAGTCTGACAAATACAATTACACAATATACAAGCACGTACACACACACACACACGCGCGCGTTTTTCATAGTGACAGAATGACTGTCTGATTGACATTACTAACATGACAAAAACAATGTGTAATGTGTTCTCACCTTTTTAATGAAGGTCGAACAAGGGAGACAAATAATCATAAAACCGCCTTTCGAGATCAAGGGTCATTATGGATTGTCTCCCTTTCTCCCCAGCTGTAGGTTACCCCCACACAATTAACTGCAAGAATACTGAATCAATACATTGCACGCTGCTTCTTGTTGTTGTTGTTGTTGTTGTTGTTGTTGTCAGTGTTGTTGTTGTTGTCGTTGTCAGTGTTGTTGTTGTTGTATTTGTTGTTGTTGTCGTTGTTGTCGTTGTTATTGTTGGTGGTGGCAGTATGCGTAAGCGAATATGTGTGTACGTGCGTAATGAGCCGTTGTGTGTGTGTGTGTGTGTGTGTGTGTGTGTATATGTGTGTGTGTGTGTGTGTGCGTATGTGTGTGTGTGTGTGTGTGTACATGTGTGTGTGTGTGTGTGTGTGTGTGTGTGTGTGTGTGTGTGTGTGTGTGTGTGTGTGTGTGTGTGTGTGCAGATGGTTTCCGGTTGGCGGAATGGGCCTTTAACCGATTCATGAACTAACCATTTTGGTTGTGTGTGGTTTTCTTCTGCAATGAAAACTGTTCTTGTGTTTGCTCGTCTCTGTCGGTATGTTTGATTGGTTTGCTCGTCTCTGTCTGTATGTTTGATTGGTTTGCTCGTCTCTGTCTGTATGTTTGATTGGTTTGCTCGTCTCTGTCGGTATGTTTGATTGGTTTGCTCGTCTCTGTCTGTATGTTTGATTGGTTTGCTCGTCTCTGTCCGTATGTTTGATTGGTTTGCTCGTCTCTGTCTGTATGTTTGATTGGTTTGCTCGTCTCTGTCGGTATGTTTGATTGGTTTGCTCGTCTCTGTCGGTATGTTTGATTGGTTTGCTCGTCTCTGTCTGTATGTTTGATTGGTTTGCTCGTCTCTGTCGGTATGTTTGATTGGTTTGCTCGTCTCTGTCGGTATGTTTGATTGATTTGCTCGTCTCTGTCGGTATGTTTGATTGGTTTGCTCGTCTCTGTCGGTATGTTTGATTGGTTTGCTCGTCTCTGTCTGTATGTTTGATTGGTTTGCTCGTCTCTGTCGGTATGTTTGATTGGTTTGCTCGTCTCTGTCGGTATGTTTGATTGGTTTGCTCGTCTCTGTCGGTATGTTTGATTGGTTTGCTCGTCTCTGTCGGTATGTTTGATTGGTTTGCTCGTCTCTGTCGGTATGTTTGATTGGTTTGCTCGTCTCTGTCTGTATGTTTGATTGGTTTGCTCGTCTCTGTCTGTATGCTTGATTGGTTTGCTCGTCTCTGTCGGTATGTTTGATTGGTTTGCTCGTCTCTGTCGGTATGTTTGATTGGTTTGCTCGTCTCTGTCGGTATGTTTGATTGGTTTGCTCGTCTCTGTCGGTATGTTTGATTGGTTTGCTCGTCTCTGTCTGTATGTTTGATTGGTTTGCTCGTCTCTGTCGGTATGTTTGATTGGTTTGCTCGTCTCTGTCGGTATGTTTGATTGGTTTGCTCGTCTCTGTCTGTATGTTTGATTGGTTTGCTCGTCTCTGTCGGTATGTTTGATTGGTTTGCTCGTCTCTGTCGGTATGTTTGATTGGTTTGCTCGTCTCTGTCGGTATGTTTGATTGGTTTGCTCGTCTCTGTCGGTATGTTTGATTGGTTTGCCCGTCTCTGTCTGTATGTTTGATTGGTTTGCTCGTCTCTGTCGGTATGTTTGATTGGTTTGCTCGTCTCTGTCGGTATGTTTGATTGGTTTGCTCGTCTCTGTCGGTATGTTTGATTGGTTTGCTCGTCTCTGTCTGTATGTTTGATTGGTTTGCTCGTCTCTGTCTGTATGTTTGATTGGTTTGCTCGTCTCTGTCGGTATGTTTGATTGGTTTGCTCGTCTCTGTCGGTATGTTTGATTGGTTTGCTCGTCTCTGTCGGTATGTTTGATTGGTTTGCTCGTCTCTGTCTGTATGTTTGATTGGTTTGCTCGTCTCTGTCGGTATGTTTGATTGGTTTGCTCGTCTCTGTCGGTATGTTTGATTGGTTTGCTCGTCTCTGTCTGTATGTTTGATTGGTTTGCTCGTCTCTGTCGGTATGTTTGATTGGTTTGCTCGTCTCTGTCGGTATGTTTGATTGGTTTGCTCGTCTCTGTCTGTATGTTTGATTGGTTTGCTCGTCTCTGTCGGTATGTTTGATTGGTTTGCTCGTCTCTGTCGGTATGTTTGATTGGTTTGCTCGTCTCTGTCTGTATGTTTGATTGGTTTGCTCGTCTCTGTCGGTATGTTTGATTGGTTTGCTCGTCTCTGTCGGTATGTTTGATTGGTTTGCTCGTCTCTGTCTGTATGTTTGATTGGTTTGCTCGTCTCTGTCGGTATGTTTGATTGGTTTGCTCGTCTCTGTCTGTATGTTTGATTGGTTTGCTCGTCTCTGTCGGTATGTTTGATTGGTTTGCTCGTCTCTGTCTGTATGTTTGATTGGTTTGCTCGTCTCTGTCGGTATGTTTGATTGGTTTGCCCGTCTCTGTCTGTATGTTTGATTGGTTTGCTCGTCTCTGTCGGTATGTTTGATTGGTTTGCTCGTCTCTGTCGGTATGTTTGATTGGTTTGCTCGTCTCTGTCGGTATGTTTGATTGGTTTGCTCGTCTCTGTCGGTATGTTTGATTGGTTTGCTCGTCTCTGTCTGTCTGTTTGATTGGTTTGCTCGTCTCTGTCTGTATGTTTGATTAGTTTGCTCGTCTCTGTCCGTATGTTTGATTGGTTTGCTCGTCTCTGTCGGTATGTTTGATTGGTTTGCTCGTCTCTGTCCGTATGTTTGATTGGTTTGCTCGTCTCTGTCTGTATGTTTGATTGGTTTGCTCGTCTCTGTCGGTATGTTTGATTGGTTTGCTCGTCTCTGTCTGTATGTTTGATTGGTTTGCTCGTCTCTGTCGGTATGTTTGATTGGTTTGCTCGTCTCTGTCGGTATGTTTGATTGGTTTGCTCGTCTCTGTCGGTATGTTTGATTGGTTTGCTCGTCTCTGTCTGTATGTTTGATTGGTTTGCTCGTCTCTGTCGGTATGTTTGATTGGTTTGCTCGTCTCTGTCTGTATGTTTGATTGGTTTGCTCGTCTCTGTCGGTATGTTTGATTGGTTTGCTCGTCTCTGTCGGTATGTTTGATTGGTTTGCTCGTCTCTGTCGGTATGTTTGATTGGTTTGCTCGTCTCTGTCGGTATGTTTGATTGGTTTGCTCGTCTCTGTCGGTATGTTTGATTGGTTTGCTCGTCTCTGTCGGTATGTTTGATTGGTTTGCTCGTCTCTGTCTGTCTGTTTGATTGGTTTGCTCGTCTCTGTCTGTATGTTTGATTGGTTTGCTGTATTTTGTTTGATTTTTTTGTTTGTTTGTAGTTTTATTTGTTGGCTTGTTGGGTTTTGTCTGTTTTTGAATTCTTGATTTTGTTGTAGTATTTTGCTAAATTTGTGTCTGCTTGATTTTGTTGTTTAATTGTGCTTGTTATTGTTTGTACGCTCATTCACAACACGACTGAAAAGACGTTTTGTACGGAAAGACAGTCAGCTTTAATGAGCAGAGAGATGGCATGGTGTCGCGTCGTGCAGAGAGATGGCATGGTGTCGCGTCGTGCAGAGAGATGGCATGGTGTCGCGTCGTGCAGAGAGATGGCATGGTGTCGCGTCGTGCAGAGAGATGGCATGGTGTCGCGTCGTGCAGAGAGATGGCATGGTGTCGCGTCGTGCAGAGAGATGGCCATGGCATGGTGTCGCGTCGTGCAGAGAGATGGCATGGTGTCGCGTCGTGCAGAGAGATGGCATGGTGTCGCGTCGTGCAGAGAGATGGCCATGGCATGGTGTCGCGTCGTGCAGAGAGATGGCATGGTGTCGCGTCGTGCAGAGAGATGGCATGGTGTCGCGTCGTGCAGAGAGATGGCATGGTGTTGCGTCGTGCAGAGAGATGGCATGGTGTCGCGTCGTGCAGAGAGATGGCATGGTGTCGCGTCGTGCAGAGAGATGGCATGGTGTTGCGTCGTGCAGAGAGATGGCATGGTGTCGCGTTGTGCAGAGAGATGGCCATGGCATGGTGTCGCGTCGTGCAGAGAGATGGCATGGTGTCGCGTTGTGCAGAGAGATGGCATGGTGTCGCGTCGTGCAGAGAGATGGCATGGTGTCACGTCGTGCAGAAAGATGGCATGGTGTCGCGTCGTGCAGAGAGATGGCATGGTGTCGCGTCGTGCAGAAAGATGGCATGGTGTCGCGTCGTGCAGAGAGATGGCCATGGCATGGTGTCGCGTCGTGCAGAGAGATGGCATGGTGTCGCGTCGTGCAGAGAGATGGCATGGTGTCGCGTCGTGCAGAGAGATGGCATGGTGTCGCGTCGTGCAGAGAGATGGCCATGGCATGGTGTCGCGTCGTGCAGAGAGATGGCATGGTGTCGCGTCGTGCAGAGAGATGGCATGGTGTCGCGTCGTGCAGAGAGATGGCATGGTGTCGCGTCGTGCAGAGAGATGGCATGGTGTCGCGTTGTGCAGAGAGATGACATGGTGTCGCGTTGTGCAGAGAGATGGCATGGTGTCGAGTCGTGCAGAGAGATGGCATGGTGTCGCGTCGTGCAGAGAGATGGCCATGGCATGGTGTCGCGTCGTGCAGAGAGATGGCATGGTGTCGCGTCGTGCAGAGAGATGGCATGGTGTTGCGTCGTGCAGAGAGATGGCATGGTGTCGCGTCTTGCAGAGAGATGGCATGGTGTCGAGTCGTGCAGAGAGATGGCATGGTGTCGCGTTGTGCAGAGAGATGGCATGGTGTCGAGTCGTGCAGAGAGATGGCATGGTGTCGCGTTGTGCAGAGAGATGGCATGGTGTCGAGTCGTGCAGAGAGATGGCATGGTGTCGCGTTGTGCAGAGAGATGGCATGGTGTCGAGTCGTGCAGAGAGATGGCATGGTGTCGAGTCGTGCAGAGAGATGGCATGGTGTTGCGTCGTGCAGAGAGATGGCATGGTGTCGCGTTGTGCAGAGAGATGGCATGGTGTCGCGTCGTGCAGAGAGATGGCATGGTGTCGCGTCGTGCAGAGAGATGGCCATGGCATGGTGTCGCGTCGTGCAGAGAGATGGCATGGTGTCGCGTCTTGCAGAGAGATGGCATGGTGTCGCGTCTTGCAGAGAGATGGCATGGTGTCGCGTCGTGCAGAGAGATGGCATGGTGTCGCGTCGTGCAGAGAGATGGCCATGGCATGGTGTCGCGTCGTGCAGAGAGATGGCATGGTGGCGCGTCGTGCAGAGAGATGGCCATGGCATGGTGTCGCGTCGTGCAGAGAGATGGCATGGTGTCGCGTCTTGCAGAGAGATGGCATGGTGTCGCGTCTTGCAGAGAGATGGCATGGTGTCGCGTCGTGCAGAGAGATGGCATGGTGTCGCGTCGTGCAGAGAGATGGCATGGTGTCGCGTCGTGCAGAGAGATGGCATGGTGTCGCGTTGTGCAGAGAGATGGCATGGTGTCCCGTCGTGCAGAGAGATGGCATGGTGTCACGTCGTGCAGAAAGATGGCATGGTGTCGCGTCGTGCAGAGAGATGGCATGGTGTCGCGTCGTGCAGAAAGATGGCATGGTGTCGCGTCGTGCAGAGAGATGGCATGGTGTCGCGTCGTGCAGAGAGATGGCATGGTGTCGCGTCGTGCAGAGAGATGGCATGGTGTCACGTCGTGCAGAGAGATGGCATGGTGTCGCGTCGTGCAGAGAGATGGCATGGTGTCGCGTCGTGCAGAGAGATGGCATGGTGTCGCGTTGTGCAGAGAGATAGCATGGTGTCGCGTCGTGCAGAGAGATGGCATGGTGTCGCGTTGTGCAGAGAGATGGCATGGTGTCGCGTCGTGCAGAGAGATGGCCATGGCATGGTGTCGCGTCGTGCAGAGAGATGGCATGGTGTCGCGTCGTGCAGAGAGATGGCATGGTGTCGCGTCGTGCAGAGAGATGGCATGGTGTCGCGTCGTGCAGAGAGATGGCATGGTGTCGCGTCGTGCAGAGAGATGGCATGGTGTCGCGTCGTGCAGAGAGATGGCATGGTGTCGCGTTGTGCAGAGAGATAGCATGGTGTCGCGTCATGCAGAGAGATGGCCATGGCATGGTGTCGCGTCGTGCAGAGAGATGGCATTGTGTCGCGTCGTGCAGAGAGATGGCATGGTGTCGCGTCGTGCAGAGAGATGGCATGGTGTCGCGTCGTGCAGAGAGATGGCATGGTGTCGCGTTGTGCAGAGAGATAGCATGGTGTCGCGTCATGCAGAGAGATGGCCATGGCATGGTGTCGCGTCGTGCAGAGAGATGGCATGGTGTCGCGTCGTGCAGAGAGATGGCATGGTGTCACGTCGTGCAGAGAGATGGCATGGTGTCGCGTCGTGCAGAGATAAGCTGACAAAAAAAACCCGCAGCACTCTAGTCGCCCAATGCCAACAAGAGGCGACCAGTTCAGTATTCACTTGTCCGAGGGTTTTGCAGCTAATACAAACAACTCAAGAAGTTAAACATAGACACGTGCACCATCAATGTTTAATATATTCTTATGCAGTTATGTAATGTAAGATTTCGCGCCAAAAGTAAATGCTTCTTTTATTTGCCACAGATAAATGCCCAGTTAAAGATACAGATACAAAGTAATGTTATTGTTTCGTTGATTAAAAGGACACGCTATAGCGTCTTCCCACACGCAAGAAAAAAAAACAAAAAAACTATACAAGTTAAACTTTTCCCGTTCTGTCAAGGTTTGTCGTGAGCTGACTTCTGCACTTCAATACATGTCAATGACGTGTGTGTCTGTTATAGTGTGTCGTGAGCTGTGTGTCTGTTATAGCCTGTCGTGAGCTGTGTGTCTGTTATAGTCTGTCGTGAGCTGTGTGTCTGCTATAGCCTGTCGTGAGCTGTGTGTCTGTTATAGTCTGTCGTGAGCTGTGTGTCTGTTATAGTCTGTCGTGAGCTGTGTACATGTCTGTTATAGCCTGTCGTGAGCTGTGTGTCTGTTATAGTCTGTCGTGAGCTGTGTGTCTGTTATAGCCTGTCGTGAGCTGTGTGTCTGTTATAGTCTGTCGTGAGCTGTGTGTCTGTTATAGCCTGTCGTGAGCTGTGTGTCTGTTATAGTCTGTCGTGAGCTGTGTGTCTGTTATAGCCTGTCGTGAGCTGTGTGTCTGTTATAGCCTGTCGTGAGCTGTGTGTCTGTTATAGCCTGTCGTGAGCTGTGTGTCTGTTATAGCCTGTCGTGAGCTGTGTGTCTGTTATAGTCTGTCGTAAGCTGTGTGTCTGTTATAGCCTTCGTGAGCTGTGTGTCTGTTATAGCCTGTCGTGAGCTGTGTGTCTGTTATAGCCTGTCGTGAGCTGTGTGTCTGTTATAGTCTGTCGTGAGCTGTGTGTCTGTTATAGCCTGTCGTGAGCTGTGTGTCTGTTATAGTCT
The DNA here is from genome assembly GCF_037325665.1 of Littorina saxatilis. Lineage (NCBI taxonomy): Eukaryota > Metazoa > Mollusca > Gastropoda > Littorinimorpha > Littorinidae > Littorina > Littorina saxatilis. Next base: position 19,187,983 of record NC_090252.1, on the reverse strand, counting down.
GTCGTGAGCTGTGTGTCTGTTATAGCCTGTCGTGAGCTGTGTGTCTGTTATAGTTTGTCTGGAGCTGTGTGTCTGTTATAGTCTGTCGTGAGCTGTGTGTCTGTTATAGTCTGTCGTGAGCTGTGTGTCTGTTATAGTGTGTCGTGAGCTGTGTGTCTGTTATAGTCTGTCGTGAGCTGTGTGTCTGTTATAGTCTGTCGTGAGCTGTGTGTCTGTTATAGTGTGTCGTGAGCTGTGTGTCTGTTATAGTGTGTCGTAAGCTGTGTGTCTGTTATAGTCTGTCGTGAGCTGTGTGTCTGTTATAGCCTGTCGTGAGCTGTGTGTCTGTTATAGCCTGTCGTGAGCTGTGTGTCTGTTATAGTCTGTCGTGAGCTGTGTGTCTGTTATAGTCTGTCGTGAGCTGTGTGTCTGTTATAGTCTGTCGTGAGCTGTGTGTCTGTTATAGCCTGTCGTGAGCTGTGTGTCTGTTATAGCCTGTCGTGAGCTGTGTGTCTGTTATAGCCTGTCGTGAGCTGTGTGTCTGTTATAGTCTGTCGTGAGCTGTGTGTCTGTTATAGTCTGTCGTGAGCTGTGTGTCTGTTATAGCCTGTCGTGAGCTGTGTGTCTGTTATAGCCTGTCGTGAGCTGTGTGTCTGTTATAGCCTGTCGTGAGCTGTGTGTTTGTTATAGCCTGTCGTGAGCTGTGTGTCTGTTATAGTCTGTCGTGAGCTGTGTGTTTGTTATAGCCTGTCGTGAGCTGTGTGTCTGTTATAGTCTGTCGTGAGCTGTGTGTCTGTTATAGTCTGTCGTGAGCTGTGTGTCTGTTTTAGTCTGTCGTGAGCTGTGTGTCTGTTTTAGTCTGTCGTGAGCTGTGTGTCTGTTATAGTCTGTCGTGAGCTGTGTGTCTGTTATAGTCTGTCGTGAGCTGTGTGTCTGTTATAGTGAGTCGTGAGCTGTGTGTCTGTTATAGTGTGTCGTGAGCTGTGTGTCTGTTATAGTCTGTCGTGAGCTGTGTGTCTGTTATAGCCTGTCGTGAGCTGTGTGTCTGTTATAGTCTGTCGTGAGCTGTGTGTCTGTTATAGTCTGTCGTGAGCTGGGTGTCTGTTATAGTCTGTCGTGAGCTGTGTGTCTGTTATAGCCTGTCGTGAGCTGTGTGTCTGTTATAGCCTGTCGTGAGCTGTGTGTCTGTTATAGCCTGTCGTGAGCTGTGTGTCTGTTATAGTCTGTCGTGAGCTGTGTGTCTGTTATAGTCTGTCGTGAGCTGTGTGTCTGTTATAGCCTGTCGTGAGCTTTGTGTCTGTTATAGCCTGTCGTGAGCTGTGTGTCTGTTATAGCCTGTCGTGAGCTGTGTGTCTGTTATAGCCTGTCGTGAGCTGTGTGTCTGTTATAGTCTGTCGTGAGCTGTGTGTCTGTTATAGCCTGTCGTGAGCTGTGTGTCTGTTATAGTCTGTCGTGAGCTGTGTGTCTGTTATAGTCTGTCGTGAGCTGTGTGTCTGTTATAGTCTGTCGTGAGCTGTGTGTCTGTTATAGTCTGTCGTGAGTTGACTGCGGCACTCCAATACATGTCAGTAACGTGTGTGTCTGTTATAGTCTGTCGTGAGCTGACTGCGGCACTTCAGTACATGTCAATGACGTGTGCGTCCTAGGTATATGGGCGCAACACATTCTACCAAACAAACGTCATCCACGTTACTGTCTGGGTGTACTTTTGAAGAACTCACAGGTATGATCAAAGTACACACAATTTCTTTCCGATCACATGCACTATCATTTATTGGCAATCTAGTGGCTGCTCCGCCTGGCGTCTGGCATTATAGGGTTATTGCTAGGACTGGTTGGTCCGGTGTCAGAATAATGTGTCTGGGTGAGACATGAAGCCTGTGCTGCGACTTCTGTCTTGTGTGTGGCGCACGTTATATGTCAAAGCAGCACCGCCCTGATATGGCCCTTCGTGGTCGGCTGGGCGTTAAGCAAACAAACAAACAAACAAACAAACAAACAAAGCACTATCATTTTAATTGTTACCACCGTAAGTGCTGTCCCTGCAGTTGTGACGGAGAAATTTAGTATGCGTCGACAAAACGGCTAAAAATAAATGTCCGGGAAAGTAAGGGCAAAAGTAGTCCCTTTTTTCGGGAACATCATTTGACCTCATTGTTGGGACTTTTCTCACACGACTTTCCTATCCATTCAAAAACAACTTTCAAATGATATTAGTTTAAAAAGATTCAAACGCTGTTGCACAACTTTCTCACAGAACCCGTTTTTATTTATTTATTTATTTATACGGGAGATTTATATAGCGCTTGACGTTCTCTAAGCGCGTTATATAGTAATTTCTGCCGTGTGAGATGGAATTTTTTTAACACAATATATCACGCATTCACATAGCACAGTAAATCTCAAGCGATACCTTTAGTGTTGCAAGTGTGACAGGGGAGGCTACCGCTCCTTTCACAGCAGACTCTGTACCCGAGTTGTTCGCCTTTAAAAGTCAACACCGGTGTATTGTGGAATTCTGTTTTTGATGGGGTCTGGTGGTTTCCGATTGTCTGTATGTTCATGGAAACCTTCGGGTTTCATAACAGTTTTTATAGGGCTAATTTCTTAGCCCTAACATTTTCAATCCTGTTTGATTGCACTTCGCTTCCCGAGGTGATCGTAGTGCTACGGCACTCGGTTACACAAGCCATACCTTTAGTGTTGCAAGCCAGAAACAAATGTGTGTGGTTTACTTGCCAGTTGGCATCTCCCGCCAAA
>NC_090252.1:19145628-19185044 GCF_037325665.1 Littorina saxatilis | reverse complement strand
CATCATTTAGATCATGCAGTAGCAGACGACACATTAAGATTTTCAAACGTGCGTCTGGATCGCAAGTGAGGCTGTCAAAGATTCTCAAAATAGTGCCTTAGGAAAAATGCTCCATTTTCGCTCGGAGAGATTCAGAAAACAAAATCGTTATCAGTTGATCGGCATCGTCCGTGATTTTTGGCACAGATCTCGTCTGACCACTCCTGCGTTAAACTTCGTCACCAATGACATCAAAATCCTTGGCAGAATAGACTGCAACCCGAAAATAGCGTTTGCACGAAACTGGGTTCCCGTCCTGTAAAGTTGTTTTCTTTCTCTTCCTTTTCTTCCATCTTCTTCTCTTTCTTCATTTTATCTTCTTCTCCCCTGTTCAGTCTTCGTCTTTTCCTTCTTCTTCTCTATCTTTTCCTTCTTCCTTCTCCTCGCAAACGTCTACCAGTGAAATGGCCCTTTCAGAAGCCCTTCAGGAACTAGTTGCTCATTGGTTTGTTTCTGTTGTACATGTACTCAGTACTGGTTTGTTTTTTTCAGGTTTGAAATGTCGCAGAAGTTTCCCCCCAATAGCAGAGGCAGCATGCTTCTGAAGCTGGCTTTGAATCAGCTCAAAGCTACAGCAGGTAAGCTTCGCAAAACAAATTTCAGAAGAACAAAAACATTTCAGACTTTACATTCACAGCGCTGTGACTGTGAGCATTTCTTCTTTATGTGGAAGTTTGTATAATTATGTGGCCGTCCATGATACTGGGAAACTGATTTGGTACACAGATGTTTGGGGTTTATGGCAGCTGGGACATGATATGATAGTGGAATTTAGATGCTTGAAACAGTTTGGCTGAAAAATGGGTTTTTGTTGACGCAAGTGCTGATCATGATGTTGGTTACATGGTTTCCAAGTTGATTCTCTGTCACCAAAACAATTTTATAGCAAACAACTTTGAACTGGATCACATATAAAGCTACAATATATGAGAAGGGCATAATAAAAGAATGGCATTATTAACAGCCAATAAGTGTTTTCTCCAAAATCACACCTGTGATTACACAACATTGTGTAAATTACATGGAAGCCATGCCCAGTATCGTGGATGGCCTCATATACATATATGAATAAGGAGCGTTTGACTACAGGTGAGAGATTAAATATCAATAACAGGGTTTCCGTATTCGCCCCAAATAAGACGAACATACAAACAATACAAAATGTAAACCTTCAACGAATAGCTGCCTGAAATTCAGTGAAAATTGCCTGAAAAAAAAAAGTTTTCACATAACATTTTTTCTGTGTGGTGGCAGAAACTCCTAGTGACGGCATTGTACAAGTGGAAGAGGTGAACAAAACGGACAATAGGACCAACACCATTGGCTTCAATGCGCGTCCGGGACGCCCACCTGAGCTTTCACGCAGTCTAGGGCAGGGTACGAGGCAAGGATTTCATCAGTCAGCCGAATCTGCTGGAGGTGAGGCCTTCATCTTTTCTGTATTCTTTTGTATAATCAGGTGTGAAACTTTTCAGGTTCCCAGGCATTATTAAATTCTGAAAGAGCTATATATAGATATATATACAACAACAGCTGCCAGGTTTCACCCATGTATAATTATTTGCTTTGAATTGATGGGTATTTGAACTCTCAGAAACACATTAGTTCATTTAGTACATAATGTCCTACGGCCTTAGTGCCTAATAAGTTAGTGCCTATGTAAAAACCATGGGTTGTTTTGCACCCACGAGGTACTGCGCGTAAGTTTTTTAGCGGGTATTGCGAAGGTTAACCCCTTGTCTATCGATCGTAGAATAAGACGTGTCGTTGTATCATCCCATGTCTGGATCAACAGATAGAGGGGTAAAGCAAATTCTCAGAAAGGGACAAAGTGAATTTGAAAAACTCAATTGTGCTATGTTCATTGTATTTTCTTTCTTATTTGCAGGCCGAGATAGGGATGAGAAGTCCAGGGACTCGGAGTCCAGCAGGATGAGGCGCTCTCAGAGCTGCTCCCCTGGAGACAGCGACCGCAGCGAAAGGTCATGCAGGTCAAGGTCCAAGGAGAGGGCAAGAAGGTCACGATCACCCAGAGAGGATAAGCTGAAAGAAGAGAAGGAGAGGGACAAGGAGAGAGACAGGAGCAGAGAGAAGGAACGAGACAAAGACAGTGGGCGAGACAGATGCAGCAGGGACGACAACAGAGACAGAGATCCCGTTCGCACAGACAGGGAGAGGTCTTCCGGCCAAGAACGAGACCGTGACCAAGATCAGTTTGAGCGAGAGAAGAGAGACCGTGACCGCAGCCCGAGAGAGAGCAGGAGCAGAGAGGACGACCCAGACAAAGAGAGGAAAGATAGAGATTCGGAGGGGGACAGTGACAGCGGAAGAGACAGAGGTCGGGGCAGAGACGAAGGAAGGGGGAGGAACAGAGACCGAGACATAGACGCAGGAAGGGATAGAGACGGAGGAAGAGACAGAGATAAGGGAAAAAAAAGGTACCGAGAGCGAGAGGGCAGACAGCGAGAGAGAAACCAGGAGAGAGAGGACGAGGTCCGCTTTGTCAAGACCGGCTGGAGGTCAGGCGGTGACTGCGACAGGAACCGAGAGGACAGTGGGGGCCGGGGTGGTCACCGTGGCAACGACAGAAGGGACTTCCCTGGGCGCCAGGGATGCCCACCTCAGTCTTCACGCAGTCCAGGGCAGGGTGCCAGGCCAAAGACCAGCGACGGAAGGCGAGGATTTCGTCAACCAGCTGAACCTGCTAGAGGTGAGGCCTTCATCTTTTCTATATTATTTTGTATAATCAGGTGTGAAACTTTTCAGGATCCCAGGCATTTTTATATTCTGAAAGAGCTATATATACAACAACAGCTGCCAGGTTTCACCCATGTATAATTATTTGCTTTGAATTGATGGGTCATTGAACTCTCAGAAACACATTAGTTCATTGAGTGTAATGTCCTTTGGTCTTACCTGACTGAAAAGTGTTTTGTAAGTGTCTGATGTGCATTTTTTTAAAGTTTTTAGATGACCAGCGCTTTTTAATCATATGTGTGTGTGTCCATGCATCTTAACATCATTGTAGGGTAATGTGTGTATCTAATCCAAAGTCAAGGTTGTGGTGGTACACACACATTGTGGGGTAGTCATTGTGTTAGCTCTGACAAATCTGTGCGCCTTTTTCAACTTCAATTTATGTTTCCTTCATTGTCAACCATATCTGAAAGAGAACACTACTGGGCAAAGAAGCAAAAATGAAGCGGTGCACACTTTCATATGATTGTGTGAAAAATATTAAACTGTATGTGTGTGCGTTCATCTACCTTACGTTAGCAGGTAGTGTGTGTATCTATTCACTGGGTCTATGGGGTATCTAAAATTTATGAAGAAGGGGTGCACACTATCCCCACCTTTTCCATTTCCATTGATCCCTATGTGTAACCTACATTCATACCAAGTTTTATCAAATTGTCCTGAATTCTGATCAGAGTATCTTAACAACCTTAACATGTATTTTTTTTTTCTTTGGCCTAATTAAATCTCTTTGTTTCCAGAGTGGTCTTCTTACAGCGACTCGGACGATGACTATCTTCCCGGCTCAGAAGATGACACTGACTCGAGCAACAATGACGCCACAGCACCATGTGGAGTGCCAGGGACCACCAGTGAACCCGACGAGTCCATCATCTATCCCTTTCTACGTAAATCTGATGGTTAGTTAGTCTCATCCTTTTTTTATATAATTATTAGCATTCGTTTTACGTTAAAAAGGTTGAATAAGGATTACATGTGGATAACAATCATGTAGTTTCTAAAAAAGAGGTAAGTTTTCTTTGATAAGTGTTTTTGTTTTGTTATGTAATTTTTTGTTGTATTCCATCGTAATTAAAGACTGAGGTATGTTGACAGCAACTTGAGCAAGTAATAAAGTTAACATGAACGGTGTGGGGGTGGGGGTAATCATGTGTAATGTTACACTGATTGACTGCACATGCCTATGCCTATGTACATTCTATTGGTCCACGGCAAACTGACCTTTGACATCGGCCATTGTCGGAGATGTGATCGAGCGGTGGGACCATTTTGGTTTCACCAATTCCGAACTCTGTTTTTAGTTTGTCTGTCTGCTGGGCTATAAGCAATATGTAATAATATTTCTGACTCCAGCTAAAAAAATTCAGTAAGTTGTGAATAAAAGTATGCGTTCTTGTGTGTGTGTGTGTGAACAGGTGCAAGTTGGTCACCAGGTATTCCATCTGAATCTCTAAAAGCTGCAGGTCTCTACACCTCATCACAGCCACCCTCTTCTTCATCGTCCAGAAGCATCACTCGACCAAGCGGGAGTAAATCTTCATCCCAGCCAGCATCTAAACCCAGTGACAGCGGAAGAGACAGAGGTCGGGGCAGAGACGAAGGAAGGGGGAGGAACAGAGACCGAGACATAGACGCAGGAAGGGATAGAGACGGAGGAAGAGACAGAGATAAGGGAAAAAACAGGTACCGAGAGCGAGAGGGCAGACAGCGAGAGAGAAACCAGGAGAGAGAGGGCGAGGACCGCTTTGTCAAGACCGGCTGGAGGTCAGGCGGTGACTGCGACAGGAACCGAGAGGACAGTGGGGGCCGGGGTGGTCACCCTGGCAACGACAGAAGGGACTTCCCTGGGCGCCAGGGATGCCCACCTCAGTCTTCACGCAGTCCAGGGCAGGGTGCCAGGCCAAAGACCAGCGACGGAAGGCGGGGATTTCGTCAACCAGCCGAACCTGCTAGAGGTGAGGCCTTCATCTTTTCTATATTATTTTGTATAATCAGGTGTGAAACTTTTCAGGATCCCAGGCATTTTTATATTCTGAAAGAGCTATATATACAACAACAGCTGCCAGGTTTCACCCATGTATAATTAGGTACCGGCAGTCAAAAAATGAGTCTGAAAAATCTCCTAATGTTTTGAGATGTTCTTATTCTTCTGTATAAAACAAGAATAACAAAACAAAAAGTAAGGTTCTATCTCAAATACTTCCTGAGATATCTGATTTTTAAAGTTTACAGTTAGCGTTAAGCGGTGCGTATTCACATTTTCTCCATTTTTGAGGTCACACACCATTTGAGTACTAAGTAAATGCCCATCTTAAACAAGTTTATCTTGCTAACATGTGCCTGCAGAACACAAAAATATCAATGAAATAGGATAGGATGTAGAGATACACTTGTACTGAAGCTGTCAATATTGAAAAAAAAGGCTATTTGGGGGCGTGGCAAATGGCAGAAAATTGATAATTGGGCACGTTTAGGAATTTTTTTAACAAACAAAAAGACATCAAAACACATTAATTCTTCTGATTTCTACTCTCAATAGTATATACTTAAGAAATCTTCAATTACAGACATGTGGTTGTCTTCATTCAGTCACAATGAGGGTGCCAAAATCAGGAATTTCACCATTTTGACAGGCGGAAATGAAGATCGGAGGAACCCTGAAATATGCAAACTTTAACTGCCTGTAACTTTTGAACTACTGGACAAATATGCATCAAATTTTGACAGCAGTCACAAAATGCAACATACTCTTGGATACATCTCTTTTGTGGAAATTGAACACACCACTTTTGAAAGTTAATTCTTAAAAATATCAGAAAAAAGTAAAGACCTTCTGTAACGAAACTGAATCACAAATGACAGAAATCCACTTACTCACTGATTGTGATCTGCCTGGTTTTACTTATCAACAGTACTTCTCCACATACAAGTTATATTGTTCCTGGAGAGTGCTGTTTGGGACATGCCACATCCGTGCATTTGTGGAGATCGGTTCTAACAAAAAGTCCCATGCAAACACAAACACACTGCTGACGGTGTCACTGTCTTCTTTGGCTGGCCAAGAAAATCTGTTGTTGTCCAGAGAGCTCTTCTTTAAAAAGTTTACTTTTGCCTCATCTGCGCTTAGAATGTTTGTAACAGTGCCCACATGAAATGTTTCATCGTAGAACACTGCCACTGTCTGACCTGTCTGGGCAAATGAAAACCCGTCGCTATCTACTCGCTGGTCGTTCTCATGCTCTGAAGCAGAGGAGTCGGACTCTGATGGCTCGTCTTCCTCATCAAGGTTGTTGTCCACCCTGTCCCTGTGTTCTGGGAATGGGTCCTGGGACGCAAGGAACTCCTTCAGAGACTGTTCCAGGCCTGGAAGGTCCTGTGTGAGCTTCAGAAGCTCAGACTTGAATCCCAGGACATGCCGGAAAAAGCGAATCTGGGTCTTCAGAGCAGCCAGTTTTTCTCTTTGCAGAGCTTTTCGTTCTAGCAGCCTGTCGACATCACCAGCACTGCTGCAGGCTCCCCCATCTTGACGGATCTCTTGAGCAATATCTGCCTTCTCCCTTGCCTTCTTCTGTCGATCTGCCTCTGTCCGCTGCTGCTGAAGCTGTAGCTTCTGTCTTTTGCTGGCTTTCACCTCTCTGTCATTCTCTCGGTGACGCTTTCGCATTTCAGGACCACTACTGGATGCATTCAGAAGAAGTTGCCTTTGTTCCTCATTGGACTTCTGGTTGAACCAAGCCTTCATTGTTTTGTTCCGTTTCAACATGGTCAGAGTGCTGTGGTGGTGGACTGAGGAGTTGCGGTGCGTGTAAATGGAAATATCGAGATCCCCAAAGCAGGCTTCTCCCAAGAGGTTGGTGATGTGTGAATGCCGCAGCCGCTCCAACACTTGTGGATCCTGAACAGCATGGTATCGGCCACCAGGCAGGAAGTCGTCCAACTGTCGCTCAGTGACAGCAACAAAGTTGACACAGAAGTGGCTGAAGGCACGCTGCACTTTCTGTTGTGTCGCCTCATCCAGATCTAGGAGTGCTGCAAGTGACGATGCGTCTGGTACTTGGATACTGAAGAGTGACGGCACATGGGGGCTGAAAATGGAGGCACTGTCATCTCTCCACTCTCTCAGCTGTGCGTGCAGCTCCACAACAGGCAAGAAAAACTCTGCATAGCTCGTCTCCCCAGCACACAGTAGAGTCCAGTAAGGTCCTGTGATCCTCTCGTAGACCATGGCAAGCGTGGCAACAAAAACGTTCACCTCTTCACTCTGGGCATCCTTCAACACACTTTCCAGCTTCTGGTTCCTGCTCGGCATGTAATCTGACAGGAACTCTATGATGTCGTCACGGTGTGCCAGCAGCTTTGTTGCACCATAAAAGATGCTGTTAAACCGGTTAGATTTGAAGCTTGGCACAGTAGACGTCTTGTTGGTCATCTCACAGTATGCAAGCCATGCATCTCTGCAGCCACATTGATCATCGCCCCTGGGTCCTAGAACCTCGCAGGCCATCCGCACATAGCGAACAGCTGCTGCCTCCTTTGCCTGCCAATGTCCAAACTGAGCTGCGTTGTCTCGGCCAATACGCTGCTGCCCCCACTCGGTCTGTAGTTCTTTCAGTGACTTCTCTGCACTTGTGCCTGAAACAGTCAGAATTAAGAATATAAGATACAGCATTCAGTGATTCACACACATTTGCTGACATTGTAGAGATACAAAGTGATACTAGATAGTAATACAGAACAAACACACAGTTTAAAATACAGACTTAAAAATGTATCATTTACACATTACATTTACAGCACACTCTGCATAGAGGTTAACCTTTATAATAGACACAGACACTGATACAGTGAAACACATGTACAAAGCTGTGAAATGTGTTTACTCACCAAGTCCAAGCAAGTAATGGGCGTTGCAGTACAGGAACTGGAGATCCTCCTCTGTCCCCAGGGTTGCCTTTCTGAGGTCGTTGAAGTCTTTCTTCATGAGCTTGTTTGGAGCGGCTCTGTCAGACATCAGTCCTGAACACTTCTGCAGAGCTGCTTTGAAGCAGCGTTCTTTGTCGTAGACTTGCGCCACTTCTTGGAGGAGACTGACGGTAACATCCACAAGAGTCTTGGCGTCTTCTGTAGCTACCTCTGTGAATCCACAGCTGAGGGACCCTGCACTTGTGGTCACTTGTTGACCCACATATTTCCGGTGGTCCCGTGTTGTTCCGTCAAAATGAATATCAAAATTGTCAGAGTCAAGCACAGTCTCGGCAACATGGTATTTAGCCAGGTAGTGCCCTTGATCCGCAAACCGCAGAGATGTGCGTTCAGATGGTACATCTTTGTCGTCGATATCGGTGTGGAACAGATTGCGCGCAACTGTTTGGATGACATGGCCACTGTTCTTTGCAGAAACCCCACAAGAAATGAGTCCAATGGTAGTTTTGATGACATCATGCGTGAATTTCTTCCTGGGGCCCTCCTCTGTTGTCTTCACAGTATGTACTACAGCTTCTTCAAGAAGATCAGCAGTCAGCTGATTATGTCTGTCCAAGTCTTGTTGTCGCTTCTCCTTCACACTGTTCAATTTGGCTCTCAGACTTGAATTAGCAGTCTGACACAACTTGAGTTTGTGCTTCAGACGCTCAATTGTTTGAATGCACCCACCATCCTCATGATCTTTCAGATTTTCTTCTCTCTTTTTTAAGTTGGTTTCCTGCCTTTTCAGTCTCTTGTAAAAGTTTGTTTGCCGAATTTTGCCGATGTACTCCTTGGCACTGCACAACTGGGTTTCCACACATTTTATGTGAGATGCACTACGTTCAGCTTTGCCTTGAAGTTTTGTCAAGTCTGCCTGCAAGGTGGTTACGCTTTGAGTTTTCTCTTTGAGAAGGTCCTTGTAAATCATCTCTCGGTTCTTTGCTTCCAACAGACTCCCACTGAGCTCTTCATTGCTCCTGCGTAGTGCAGCTAACTGCCTGCCACTTGATGCAATCTTTAGATGAGTCAATTCATCTCCGGTTGGATGGTCAGCTGGGGGTGTTGCAGGTGCATTCTCTATTGCACAAGGCACAACAGACGGGACAGTAGGCATCGCAGATACCAGGGGAAAATGAGACTGCTGTTGAAATAAATAGTCTTTCAGCTTCGCCTCGTTGTTGCCTCTGTGCAGACTTTTAGAGAAAGTGTCATATGGTTTGCGTACTTTGTCGAGTCTTGCTCTAAGCTGCTTGTCAGACAAGTCTGAAATGTTAAGTCCAACATGTGTAAACCACTGCCTGCACAAAGTATGCCTCTCGTCTTTCTGGAACATGAGTAAGTCAATTAGTGTCCCATTTGTCACTAGTTCTGTAGGGCTGGGCAGGTCACACAGAGAGTCAGGAGACAGAAGATGGCGTCTTGTAAGTCACAACTTCTGCAAGAAGGGCCCAATGTTTCTGGTATTAATTTCCTCGCCCACATCAGCATACACAAATGCAACAATATCACCTTCACTAGAGTGGACTTCAGCAGCTTGTTTGTTTGCACGCCTGACCTCTTCCTTCAGGGTTGTATGAAGAAGAAGACTGTTGTCACAGATGGAAGAAAACAGAGTCTCCATATCCTCCCATGATTTCCCAAGCTGAAGCCGCAACTGATCAAGTTGGATGAGGAGACGATTTGTAAGGACTTGATGCTTGGGGAGGGCAACTTTTCTTCCTCGTCCTGCGCTTGACATCCATCTGCTTAGTCGATCAAAGTTGTCATCTTCTGAATAAAATAAAAACAAAACTCATGAGTAAATTGACATCTTTAAATCAAATGGTTTGTCTCATCTGTGTTTTGTTTTGAACTCTATGATAATAGTTACTTCACTTTTGCTCTAAAAAAATTTTTTTAAAAGAGAGAGAGAGAGAGCACTTAAATGTGGACTTTTGCACTTCTAAAACTATATCTGAGAAGCAATTGCGTGTAAACCAGGTGCACTTTTCACGTAAAGAATTATTTCTTTCAGGCTACAACACGAAAAAAGCCAAATAGTAGAAAACGAAACCTGACTGAGTTATTCTTTGAAACCTTCGACGCCTTACTTCCGGTCTAACACTTTCGTACACAACAGTCAATATCTACGCTTAAATGTGCCATCCTGTTACAATAATGACAAAAATACTATCAAATAAGTTCAAAGTATCAACCAAAGTACATAAAGTCAACAGGAAAGACAGCAAGAAAAATAAAAAGCTTCGACACCAGTAGCGTATGAGCGAAACACAGTACAATTTCAGACCGGTCCACTTCACCACTTTGATTTACAATCTACACGAAGATACAGACAAGAGAAACAAAATATAGGCCTAAGCTTCTTTAGATAACTTTAATACAACAAAACAAAACAATATTTACCGATGAAAGGCCTGAATGCGTTGAGCCAAGGGTAATCTGTACTGTTCTCAATCGCAGCATTTGAACCTCGATTCGCCATTGTTGACATGCGAACATGTGTGTGGTTTGAATGTGAAGGTCGGCTTTCCCGGCTTGCGATTGGCTCCCATTGACCTGACCTCTTAGTTTCGTATATCACTGTTTTCAGCAGAAAACAAGCTTTCCAGCGCACTATAAGACTTGCAGTGTATTTTGTACGGTTTGTGAGATACAAAGGTTTAAAAACAAGCAATAGTTTTGAACTAAAAGTTCAAAATTTTCCATCCATTCTTTGGGAATAAAACTTATACGAAAACAATCTACAGGAAGAGATGAACCAAAATATGGTAATTATATGCTAATTTGAAGGTTGTGGGGTCAAGGAGAAAGGAATTTCCCCAACAGCTGTAGATCGTGGTTCAAAGCAACGCGAGAAAAGGAGCGTCAGCCACCGAGGGATTTGCCGACCGTGGTCAAGTTTGGAATTAAATTTCTCTCTCACACACTCATATTTGACAAAACAAGACACATTAATAAAAGATTGAAAAAATGATCTTTATTTTGATACCATTTTTTTTAAAATTTGGTTAGTAATTGCTGAAGCAGAGTAAGTTGAAAAGTGCCATATTTCACTCAAGTTTTGCCTTTCCCGCACTGCTGCTGATAGCACTGCCGGTACCTAGTATAATTATTTGCTTTGAATTGATGGGTCATTGAACTCTCAGAAACACATTAGTTCATTGAGTGTAATGTCCTTTGGTCTTACCTGACTGAAAAGTGTTTTGTAAGTGTCTGATGTGCATTTTTTGACTCACATGCGAAGCAAAAGTGAGTCTATGTACTCACCCGAGTCGTCCGTCCGTCCGTCCGTCCGTCCGTCCGTCCGTCCGGAAAACTTTAACGTTGGATATTTCTTGGACACTATTAAGTCTATCAACACCTGATGTGGCCTGATGGTGTATGGTTACAAGATCTCAAAAAACAGTGCGGCAACTTGACCTCACTTCAAGTTCAAGGTCACAGGGGCCGTAATTGTTGTCTTAAAAATGACAATTTTTCACATTTTCGCATTTTTTTCTGAAGTTATTGAGAATGGCAACCTTAGCTATGTATGCTATACAGGGCAATGTAAGCCCTATCTTTGGACACCAGTTTGGTTGACCTTGCTTCAAGGTCAAGGTCGCAAGGGTCCTTTAAAGTTGGATTGTATACATATTTTGAAGTGACCTTGACCCTGAACTATGGAAGATAACTGTTTCAAACTTAAAAATTATGTGGGGCACATGTTATGCTTTCATCATGAGACACATTTGGTCACATATGATCAAGGTCAAGGTCACTTTGACCCTTATGAAATGTGACCAAAATAAGGTAGTGAACCACTAAAAGTGACCATATCTCATGGTAGAAAGAGCCAATAAGCACCATTGTACTTCCTATGTCTTGAATTAACAGCTTTGTGTTGCATGACCTTGGATGACCTTGACCTTGGGTCAAGGTCACATGTATTTTGGTAGGAAAAATGTGTAAAGCAGTTCTTAGTGTATGGTGTCATTGCTAGGTTTAGTTATTTGACCTTGACCCTGAAGGTCAAGGTCATGTAAAGGTCAAGGTCAAGCATGTGAGTCGTATGGGCTTTGCCCTTCTTGTTTAAAGTTTTTAGATGACCAGCGCTTTTTAATCATATGTGTGTGTGTCCATGCATCTTAACATCATTGTGGGGTAATGTGTGTATTTAATCCAAAGCCAAGGTTGTGGTGGTACACACACATTGAGAGGTAGTCATTGTGTTAGCTCTGACAAATCTGTGCGTCTTTTTCAACTTCAATTTATGTTTCCTTCATTGTCAACCATATCTGAAAGAGAACACTACTGGGCAAAGAAGCAAAAATGAAGCGGTGCACACTTTCATATGATTGTGTGAAAAATATTAAACTGTGTGTGTGTGCGTTCATCTACCTTACGTTAGCAGGTAGTGTGTGTATCTATTCACTGGGTCTATGGGGTATCTAAAATTTATGAAGAAGGGGTGCACACTATCCCCACCTTTTCCATTTCCATTGATCCCTATGTGTAACCTACATTCATACCAAGTTTTATCAAATTGTCCTGAATTCTGATCAGTGTCTGATGTGCATTTTTTTTAAAGTTTTTTAGATGACCAGCGCTTTTTAATCATATGTGTGTGTGTCCATGCATCTTAACATCATTGTGGGGTAATGTGTATATTTAATCCAAAGCCAAGGTTGTGGTGGTACACACACATTGTGAGGTAGTCATTGTGTTAGCTCTGACAAATCTGTGCGTCTTTTTCAACTTCAATTTATGTTTCCTTCATTGTCAGCCATATCTGAAAGAGAACACTACTGGGCAAAGAAGCAAAAATGAAGTGGTGCACACTTTCATATGATTGTGTGAAAAATATTAAACTGTGTGTGTGTGCGTTCATCTACCTTAAGTTAGCAGGTAGTGTGTGTATCCATTCACTGGGTCTATGGGGTATCTAAAATTTATGAAGAAGGGGTGCACACTATCCCCACCTTTTCCATTTCCATTGATCCCTATGTGTAACCTACATTCATACCAAGTTTTTATCAAGTTGTCCTGAATTCTGATCAGAGTATCTTAACAACCTTAACATGTATTTTTGACTCACATGCGAAGCAAAGTGAGTCTATGTACTCACCCTAGTCGTCCGGGCGGCCGTCCGTCCGTCCGAAAACTTAAACGTTGGATTTTTCTCAGACACTATTAGGCCTATCAGCACCAAATGTGGCATGATGGTGCATGGTGACAAGGCCTCAAAAAACATACATGGTAACTTGACCTTGCATCAAGGTCAAGGTCACAGGGGCCATAAATGTTGTCTCAAAAACAGCTATTTTTCACATTTTCCCAATTTTCTCCCAAGCTATTGATAATGGCTACCTCACCTATACGTGGTTTATAGATCAAAGTAAGCCCTATCTTTTGATATAAGTTTGGTTGATCTTGCTGCAAGGTCAAGGTCACAGGGGTCCTTCAAATTTGGATTGTATGCATATTTTAAAGTGACCTTGACCCTTAACTATGGAAGTTAACTCTTCCAAACTTTCCTAATTGGGTGAGGCACATGTTATTCTTTCATACTGATACACTTTTGGTTACGTATCTTCAAGGTCAAGGTCACTTTGACCGCTCTGAATTGTGACCAAAACAGGTCTGTGAACCACTAAAATTGACCTTGTCTCTTGGTAGAAACTCATACTAAACACTGTTGTGCTTCTGGTTGTTAAAATTAACAGTCTTGTCTTGGGTGACCTTGACCTTGGGTGAAGGTCATGTGTATTTAGGTAGGAAAAATTTGCAAAAGTTGCAAAAAAATGTGTTCTTAGTGTAATTTGCCATGTTGTTGTTTGACCTTGACCTTCAAGGTCACTTGAAAGTCAAGGTCATATTGAGGTCAAGGTCATGCATGTGAGTCGTATGAGCTTTGCTCTTCTTGTTTTTTTCTTTGGCCTAATTAAATCTGTTTGTTTCCAGAGTGGTCTTCTTACAGCGACTCGGACGATGACTATCTTCCCGGCTCAGAAGATGACACTGACTCGAGCAACAATGACGCCACAGCACCATGTGGAGTGCCAGGGACCACCAGTGAATCCGATGAGTCCATCATCTTTCCCTTTCTACGTAAATCTGATGGTTAGTTAGTCTCATCCTTTTTTTATTAGCATTCGTATTACGTTAAAAAGGTTGAATAAGGATTACATGTGGATAACAATCATGTAGTTTCTAAAAAAGAGGTAAGTTTTCTTTGATAAGTGTTTTTGTTTTGTTATGGAATTTTTTGTTGTATTCCATTGTAATTAAAGACTGAGGTATGTTGACAGCAATTTGAGCAAGTAATAAAGTTAACATGAACGGTGTGGGGGTGGGGGTAATCATGTGTAATGTTACACTGATTGACTGCACATGCCTATGCCTATGTACATTCTATTGGTCCACGGCAAACTGACCTTTGACATTGGCCATTGTCGGAGATGTGATCGAGCGGTGGGACCATTTTGGTTTCACCAATTCCGAACTCTGTTTTTAGTTTGTCTGTCTGCTGGGCTATAAGCAATATGTAATAATATTTCTGACTCTAGCTAAAAAAATTCAGTAAGTTGTGAATACAAAAATAAAAGTATGCGTTCTTGTGTGTGTGTGTGAACAGGTGCAAGGTGGTCACCAGGTATTCCATCTGAATCTCTAAAAGCTGCAGGTCTCTACACCTCATCACAGCCACCCTCTTCTTCATCGTCCAGAAGCATCACTCGACCAAGCGGGAGTAAATCTTCATCCCAGCCAGCATCTAAACCTTCATCGTCGACCAATACTCGACCAAGCGGCATAAGAATCCATATTGCCGCAAATACAAATGGCAAAAGAGTGTACGATAAAGAGAACTGGTGCAAGTTCTGTAACTCCCCAAGCACCAACCTCGCTAAACACCAGTTTTCGAAACATAAGAAGGAACCTGAAATAGTGGAAATTTTGTCTAAACCCAAGAACTCAGCAGAAAGGCGTTTTCTGCTGGAAAGAGTGCGGAACCTTGGTAACTATAATCACAACTGTCGCGTTCTTAAAAAAAACAAGGGTAAACTAATACCCTGGCGATCACCCTCAGAAAAAGTGAACCCTCTGTGCTACATCCCCTGTGAATTTTGCCTGGGCTTCTTTGTAAGAAACGAACTGTGGCGGCACCAACAACGCTGCAAATTCCGGAAAACTTCAAAAAACGGAAGAAACGTCATATCCAGAGCTGAATCTTTGCTTCCATCCAACATGGAGTGCAGCGGAGGCTTGAAGGAAAACATTTTTGATGGCATGCATTCTGATGGCTTCACTTTTGTTGCTAAAAGAGATCACCTCATTGTGAAGTTCGGCGAAAAACTGTATCAGAAACATGGCCACTTGCAGCACAGACGACAATTCATGCGGCAAAAAATCAGAGAGCTTGCCCGGTTCTTGTTGGTAGCCAGAGAAGAGGACTCTACAATCACAGCACTTCAATCTTGTATTCGTCCCGACAAGTTCCTTGTGGTGATTTCTGCTGTCAAAAAACTCTGTGGGTATGATTCACTCACACATGTTTATGAAAATCCATCACTGGCCCTTAAGATTGGGCATTCTCTCAAGAAGTGTGCGACAATTCTGAGAAGTCAAGCACTCATAGAGGGAAACAGTGAACTGCAGCAAGTGTCTGCGGACTTCGTGGATCTATGCGATTCTGACTGGAAAGAACACATCTCATCTGCTGCCCTCTCAACATTGGCCTCAAAGCAAAACAACAAGCCACATGTTCTGCCACTGACGGAAGACATGAAGAAAGTGACAAAATATATGGCGGAGGAAAGGGAACGGTGCTTGAACACCCTGAGGTCAGAGCCAACAGTTGCAGCATGGCATGCTCTTGCTAAGGTTTCACTGTCGAACATCATCATGTTCAATCGTCGCAGGAGTGGTGAAGCTGCCAGGATTTTGCTTACAGACTTTGAAGCGGCAAAGGAGAATTCCTTGCCTGAGGATGACATCCTAAGCGCTCTCTCGGACATGGAGAAAGAACTTGTCGCTCACTTCACACGAGTTGAGGTGTGTGGCAAAAGAGGACGCAGAGTGCCTGTGCTGTTAACGAAAGCAATGCATGCCGAAATTGAGCAGCTACTGCTTTCTCGTGAAGAGGTTGGTGTAATGTCGTCCAACCCGTACGTCTTTGCCAGACCTTATTTTGACTCAGAGCAACATCTCGCTGGTCACACCTGTCTCAAAGAAGCCGTTGAAGCAAGCGGGGCCCAGAATCCACAAAACATCACCAGCACAAAGCTTCGGAAGCACTTGGCTACTGTCTCACAAATACTGAACTTAAGCGAGCACGAACTGGAGCAAGTCTGTGGATTTTTAGGTCACAATATCTTGGTGCATCGTGAGTACTATCGGCTCCCAAGTGACACATATCAGTTGGCGAAAGTAAGCCGTCTGTTGATGGCAGCGGAAACTGGGGAGATCTCAAAGTTTCAAGGAAAATCTCTCAGTGACATCCATCTGAACAAAGATTTGGAGTTTCAAGACTCTGAGATTGAGGAAGAAGAAGAGGTGGAAATAGATGACCTGATGCCTGCTCATACTACATCAACCAGCCACAGTGTTGCTGAAGAAGGAAACTCTTCAACAGCATCATCTCATGAACTTCCTACAGTTTCCTCGTCTTGTCAGAATGAGAAACGAGCATTGCACAAAAAAAGGGAGCAGAAACCGTGGCGGCATGGACAAAAAGACTTTCTCTCTCCAGATCAGAACAAAGCCATCTGTACGCATTTCAGCAGCTTCATTGACAGCTTTCGTGTTCCCGCAAAGGCGGATTGCGATAACATTCTGGCCAAAGAACCTTTGCTGCAGGCAAAATCTTGGCTGAAAATTAAGTGCACTGTTAGGAATGCAATTGAAAAAAGAAAGCGAGAACTCAAGAGAGTTCAGAATCCTTCATCTGTCAACACTTGAAACGGAAACAACCAACGTCGCGGCATGGAAAAAAAGACTTTCTCACACCGGATCAGAACAACTGGCAAACTAAAAGAACTATTGTCATTGTAAACTTTCCATGGTTTGTGTATTATATACTCCAATGAGTCAGTGTGTGAAATATAAACATTTAGAATGCGTTATTGAATTATTGCGGCCAGTTGAAATTTTTGTCAAAAATCCTGTAATGTCATTTTAACCATTTTGGTTATTTTCAAATTTCTCATCAAAAATGTGTGATTTGGATTAAAAAAAAAAAATCCATAAAGCAGTGTCTCCTTGCGCGGAAACAACTTGCGGTCGCCGCGCGGCTGCCGCAAGTTATAACGTAATATGGTCACAATGTGTTGTAGTGATTTCTGCCGCATGCGTTCTTTTTTTCTTTCGCTCCTGGAGCGAATTGCTTGCGGTCGCCGTGCGGCAGAAATCCCTGCAATACATTGTGACTAAATGACGTCACAGCTTGCGGCTGCCGCAAGTTGTTTCGCGCATGGAGACACTGCTTTATGGATGTACGTGTGTAACAATGACACAATCTTCCTAAAGTAGGTATTAGCTCCGTATTTTTTGGCCATTCATGAGTAAATATATATGTGTCGTGGAGTTTGGCTTGTTTTCCAACCTCATGTGCCCGGAGTCACGCGGCTTGCAGGGTGGCTGTGTGGTGGTGGGTCTGAGGACTCTGGGTGAGCGGTGGGTTTCAACGGCTGGCTCACTGCGCTGGTTCAGCACTGTAGCGGATGGCGAGGCTTTGGGCTTGTGTGTTTTTGTTTTGTTTTTTGGTTTTTAAGGCAACTGTCACTGACTTATTGTGGGTTTCTGACAATGATTGATGTGTAGGTAATTGAAATTGTAGTTATTAAGCATGTGGGGTCCTGATTTGGCCTTCGTGGTCCGCGGGACCCGTAAAGCAAAATTAAAATGAAACGAAATTATATGTGTCAAAGTAGCATTCTATATTTTCTCTCTTCGATCTTTTGCTGGTTGCTTTGACTTCTGGGTGCTCATTCAGCTGTATTTTTTCCAACTGAGCTATCCAGGCGGACAGTATACAGGCACACAGTACACTAACATCCAGTACTTCACTACAGGCACACAGTAGGGGAGGGTGGGGCAGGTAGGGTCAGGGGCAGGTTGGGTCACCTTGAATAACTCTCACAATTGAAAAGATATTCCCGTTTCGTTTCCGATCTATGTTTTTGAATGTCCCAGTGCGTCCCTATCGCCAATTTGTTTGAATGGTAGTGATGTGCAAGTATGGATCCGGTGGTTTCACCATGAAATTTGACAGTAAGTGACTTTTTTGACTCTCATACTTTTTGTTCTATACGTGAATTAACAGGGTGCTCATGGATGATATCTTTAGTATACACACCTGATTCATTTTAGAAGTGAATTGTGCTGTTTAAATTCGTATTTAAATTGAATCGAAACGTAACAGACCGATTTCTTTGTGCACCCTGTGCGGGGCAGGTAGGGTATGGGCAGGTTGGGTCAGTGACTCGACCTGCCCCGTCATTACCCAACCTGCCCCTTCTTTACATATAGAGAATACTACATGGCTTGCTGTGTCGTACCAGATTTACACGAGTTTTTTTAATTTAATATTGAACTGCGAGCGAAAGCCATGTAGTATTCTGTTTATCCTACATATTTTACTTACGTGTATTTAACTGAAAATGTCCTGCAGTCGAGGCATTGTAAAAGCTGGTTGGCCTTGAGACCTGGGTCAATGATCGGTACTTGCAATCTGAACACAGCTGCCTGTCCAGACACTGACCTTCTTACCCGGGGTCAATGACCGAGTTTTTATATGAGAGGAAAGTCTCTGAAGGATTGGTCAGCGCAGAATAAGATAAGAGAGGGGTTGAAGTGAATAGCGCAAAGAGGGGGGAGGGAGGGGGGGTAGTAGCTATTTTGACTGCTGATGCAATCGCCAGCGGCTCGTGGCACTGGAGGGGTGGTGACACGGTCAAGTGAGGCGGAGAGGGGTAGCTGTCTAGCCACTGTGTCTGGCCTTGATTGGTGGTAGTCCTGAGTCCTTCTCAAAGTGGGGGGGGGGGGGGGGGGATGAGTGGGCAGTAGAGAAGTGACAGACGACTTTGTGCTTCAGCGAAATTTGAACCCGCACGGCGGGCGATTTCAGCAGAATTTCGAACCCGCCCGACGCGATTTGAACCCGCCGGGGGCGATCGGGCGACCGCCAATATTCAGCCCTGTAAGCAGTGGAAAAACAGGTCCCTGCCAGACTTGCTTGACATGACCTCATTTACATGATATACACACGTGTGATTTGAACGATTATTATCTCACGAGTGTCTCTCTCACGTATGTAGGATAAATTTGTTATTGCATGAAATATGAATCATAGGTGAATTTGTTTGTATGTACGCGCGCGATTGTGTGTTGATGGGTGCGTGTATTTCATGTGTATGAGTTATAAATATTGTTTGTGTTACAGAATGACAGGTTTTGTTTATTGCAACAGCAACGGCACCATTTGTATTCAACCCTGACCTCTTATTTCAGTTATGTTTTTAATAACAACACGCACAGACATGCGAAGTTATGTTATTTTCCATTGATGTTTTTTAATATTATTTTTTGCTTCGTGTTTGTTTTTGGTAAGTTGTTACTATTGGCAATTTTCTTGTTCTTCTTTGTTTGGTTGGTTGTTTTCATATCTCAATTATGTACACAGGTTAATTGTGGTATCGTTCAGCTAGTCAATTTATTAATTTACCTTTATTTTGGCAGGATAATAGCTGTTTTTCTCAAGTTGACCCAACCTTCCCCACAGGGGTACCCAACCTGCCCCGTGGTGGGGCAGGTTGGGTATTTTTGGTGACCTTTTTATTTATCGTTTATCTCTCATGATTAGAACGATTTATTTTCGAATGTTGAATTATTGTATTGCAAAAGGATTAAAGTTTTCTTAAAAAGTTGTTTGAAATGTTTTCACTGGTTAATCTTTGAATGAGAGTGAAAAAGGATTTTTTTGACCCTACCTGCCCCACCCTCCCCTACACCATACACAACACTCCACTACAGGCACACAGTACATGTACACTAATAGACAGTACTACACTATAGGCACACAGTACACTCATACACAACACTACACTACAGACACACAGCACATTCATCCACAACTCATTCTTCCTTCCAAAATCAAGAATTCAATACATGTACCAGTTTACCATATCATTTCTGATCACATTTCATCAGACATTTCTATAGTTAAAATTAATAAAATTTAGTTTAGAGCCTCGCTAATTTAAGATTAATAAAATTTAAATTAAAAACTTGTGTGACCATGGTTATATTATTATTAATTATTATTATTATACTACATGATTTTTTGAAATTTTACAGAAAACGCAGTATTTTTACTCCAAAGATGATTATATTTGACACAGTAACATAAAACATATTTTTTTACTTTTAGGAGCAAATTCACACAAAAAAGCATATTTAGTGTGTGTACACGTGTAACGGATGACACAGGACCAAAAGCAATCAACATATTACATTATTAATATATTATGACATTTCTAGCACATGACATCACCAGCACAAAGGTTCAAAGCAACAGCTAATAATAAAATACACACACACACTTTGTGAGGTACTTCCTGTCAGCTCATGAATATTCATTATGCATAATACCCCATTATGATGGTGTAATACTTGCAAATTTTTTCAGAAGCTATTACATTAATATTGCTTTTATCCAGACCCACAGCATCTCATTTGTCAGTAAAAGAAACCATTTCAGACATTTAAGCCCAACTGTTCGAAATAAGTGGTAATTATCAAGTACCTCACAGTGGTAGTGATTTTAGGGCAGGGCAAAAGTACCCCACAGATGTAGGTAGACGAGTATGTGTGAGTATGTAAATGTGTGTGTGTGCGCATGTGTGTGTGCTTGTGTGTGTGTGCGCATGTGTGTGAGTGAGTGAGTATGTGTGTGTGTGTGTGCGTGTGTGTGTGTGTGTGCGTGTGTGTGTGTGTGTGTGTGTGTGTGTGTGTGTGTGTGTGTGTGTGTGTGTGTGCTTGCTTGTGTGGATCTGTTTGTCTCTCCGAGTCGTTGTACCTGACGGAGTTCGTCTTAGTCCTTACGGCAGGGCAATAACCCCTTGAAAAATACCTCGGAAAATGTTTTAATGGTTTTGGGTAGTTTAACTCCTGAAGTTTACAAATCCGCAGGATGACATCTTTAAATCCTTGGGCAAATTGAGAAAAAATTAATTATAGGAAAATTACCAAATGTTGATTTTTTTTGGTTTAGACACAAAAGGCATTCCATAGAAAAAAGGGCTAGAATGGCGTCATAACTTCATGACGTCGGGAAAACGTAATGAGTAATATGACGACACGTACAGTATGGCCTGTAGTGTTGTCCGTGTCCGTACTTGAGCTCCTCTTCCAAGACAAAAAACAAAGGCATTTGACGTGTTTCATTCTGCTGAATGGAAACAATTTGCACATGAGTGTGTATGGAATTACATCCAGGCTGAGAAGATGTGAAACCTGTGTTATTCGTGGACTTGCGATTAGTGCGTATGGTGTTCCAAAGCACAGGTTTCACTGTCGAAGATAAAACTTGTAAATTGATCTTACAAAATGGCGGGCGATGATCAAAGAACATCGTGAGAGACTAGTTTTCTCCGATTTGATTGTTTACCAGACGATAGAGCTATTGTAGATGGAAGCGTATGCCATCTGGTGACAGCTGTTCATGAACCAGTGTGTTCGTAGGAGTGCTTGATTTCTCTGCAGAAGATCCATGCGTGAAAATCGGTGAAGTCTTTCAGCAAATGTTGCAGTTTGTAAGCGAGTGCTACAGGTGCAAAATCTCAAACAACATATCACGTGAGAGATATGAAACCTGGCTAACTAGAACCTCCAAGCACCAGTCCACATAAATCAAAAACTACCGCCCACATCAGCCCATTGCTGAACGTCCATCTGAAAAGGGCTGTATTGCAATTCTACGGGGATCTTCCAAATCTTGATCCAGTTGACTCCGGGTGGTTGTAGGATGGGCAGAAAACCGCCTGGAGTAGAACCTACACCAACTGAAGTCATGCTAATTTTGAAGTGTGGCTGTGGAGAAATTTACCATGTGCAACGGCATGCTGTGGTCGCGCAGTTGGGTCAAGGTGCGTGTGCCATCTTATGTCGATGTCTACTCCTTGGAAATTGCACAAATCCGCACTGGTCATCCATCGTAGTCATCCGCACTGGGCATGTGCAACAGTCACCTTCACCGGTCACCCGCACTGGTCATCTGGATCGGCCATCCACACTGGTCATCCTTTGCGGTCATTCGCACTGGTCATCCTTTTGTGATCATCCGCATCGGTCATCCGCACAGGTCATCCTTCATGATCATCTGCGCTGGTCATCTGCACTAGTCATCGTTCATGATAATCTGCACTGATCATCCGCACTAATCATTCGCACTCGTCATCCGCACAGGTCATCCTTCATGATCATCTGCACTGGTCATCTGCACTAGTCATCGTTCATGATAATCTGCACTGGTCATCCGCACTAATCATTCGCACTCGTCATCCGCACTGGTAATTTTTCATGATCATCTGCACTGGACATCCGCACCGGTAATCCGCACTGGTCATCTGCACTGGTCATCCTTCATGGTCATCTGCACAGGTCATCCACACTGGTCATCCGCACCGGCAATTCTCACCGGTCACCCGTACTGGTAATCTACATGACATCCTGCGTAATCATCGGGCGTTGTCATTTATTGGTCATCAGGAATAGTCATCCGCTACCATTTCGGCAATTGAAAAAAGGATCGATGGTGGCTGCCCTAAAACTGGAAACTCACTGCATGACCATGTCATCTTGTGTGGTAAACCAGCGTGGTCATCCCGCCTGGTCATCTGGAGTGGTAAACTACACATCATCCTGTGTGGTCATCGGCGAGGTAAAGTGCATACTAACCAGTATCCCTGGTTCGTCGCCATGACCTTTACGTTATGAGATAGAGGTCTTTTGTATGTGAGACATGGTACATCAGGTTTAGCCTCTTGACGTGACGCCTAATACACCTCCTCGGGGCGTCACTAACTGACACAACACTGTGTATATGGTGTCAAAAGGGATTTCATATGCCGAATCGCTTGGCGCTGTGACACCTTACAAGGCCTTTCGTCTGATGTATACATTCCTCACCTGACTAGATCTTCTTAAAAAAAGAGCACAAGATAACTTTAAGTTATTGTGGGTATTACAGCTGCTTGCTCACCGACCAAGTCACTCATTGATTCTGGAACCCACCAGGATGGTAGGGTCACTTCAACGACGAGCGCTTCATAAGCTGTCTCCACCTCTGGCGGCTGTGAGCAATTTTTGGGAAGTTGCAAAACATTTCCCAATCCACTCTGTAATGATATCTGTCCCTCTGTTCATTTGTCTTCTCTATCTTCTCTTTCAGCGCACCATACCCTGTAAGATGGTCTTGGAGAGCCCGCCTGTTCTTGTTACATGGCCACACAATCTCAGCTTCGTCTTCTTGACAGTGATCTTTGTAGTGATGCACGTGCTAAGTGATGGTTTTACAGACATTAAAATATATGACCTTGAAATTGTTTGACCTTGAAAACATGTGACCTTCAGTGTTGGTGAACGTTTTTATTCATGGCAAGTTTTAAGAAGATGAACACATTTCGTCATTTTATCTTCAAAAATAGTATAATCCTTTATCATTTGAATGAACATTTGACATTCATATGACCTTGAAATGCGATGAAGGTCAAGCGAAGTGCAACAGTAATCAAAGCCCACAACACATATAAGCTTAAACCATTAGCTGTAACTGAACAAAATATATTGCTAAAACTATATCATCCTGCTCCGTTAACCAGTTTTAACGGTCCCCCAACAGACCAGCCATTCGGGTTATAGTGTCTGCTAATCATGTAACTGTTGTTATGCATATTAACTCCCGTTTTATCTCCCGGAAAACATAAATAAATACAGTTCTGCTAGTTTATAGCATGCAGTTTCGACTATTTTGCAGTCTGGAATCCATCTTGTCCGCCATCTTGAATACATCAAAATGCCCAAGGATGACAGAGTGTCATCCGTCGGATCTGTAATCTACAGACATCACAGAGTTCAAAACAGTCAAAACATTCTCCGAGGTATTTTTTGAGGGGTTAAGGTCAAAATCGGGAAATGACGACCTGACTATCTCTCTCTCCTTCACACACAAACACGCATGCACGCGCACACACACTCTCTGACAAAAGTGAGAGAAGCTGTTGCAGACGGACTATTCCGACATGATCTAATGTATCCCCTTATGTGTCCACCAGACAGGTTGTGTGTGTAACACGCCAATGCCGACATGATCTAATGTATCCCCTAATTTGTCCATCAGACGGGGCATGTGTGTACCACGCCAATAACGGCATAACGTAATGTATCCCCTATTCTGCACATCAGACA
This sequence comes from Littorina saxatilis, assembly GCF_037325665.1. NCBI lineage: Eukaryota > Metazoa > Mollusca > Gastropoda > Littorinimorpha > Littorinidae > Littorina > Littorina saxatilis. The sequence continues at coordinate 19,160,837 of NC_090252.1, read as the reverse complement.
GGTCTTGTGTGTCCCACGTCAATGCCGACATGATCTAATGTATCCGGATATCCCCGAATGTGTCCACCAGACAGGTTGTGAGTGTACCACGCCAATGCCGACATGATCTAATGTATCCCCGAATGTGTCCACCAGACAGGTTGTGTGTGTACCACGCCAATGCCGACATGATCTAATGTATCCCCGAATGTGTCCACCAGACAGGTTGTGTGTGTACCACGCCAATGCCGACATGATCTAATGTATCCCTGAATGTGTCCACCAGAGAGGTTGTGTGTGTACCACGCCAATGCCGACATGATCTAATGTATCCCCAAATGTGTCCACCAGACAGTTCGTGTGTGTACCACGCCAATGCCGACATGATCTAATGTATCCTCTAATGTGTCCACCAGACAGTTCGTGTGTGTACCACGCCAATGCCGACATGATCTAATGTATCCCCAAATGTGTCCACCAGACAGTTCGTGTGTGTACCACGCCAATGCCGACATGATCTAATGTATCCTCTAATGTGTCCACCAGACAGTTCGTGTGTGTACCACGCCAATGCCGACATGATCTAATGTATCCTCTAATGTGTCCACCAGACAGTTCGTGTGTGTACCACGCCAATGCCGACATGATCTAATGTATCCTCTAATGTGTCCACCAGACAGTTCGTGTGTGTACCACGCCAATGCCGACATGATCTAATGTATTCTCTAATGTGTCCACCAGACAGTTCGTGTGTGTACCACGCCAATGCTGACATGATCTAATGTATCCCATAATTATTGTGTCAACCAGGCAGGTCTGGTGTGTGGCAAGAAGGGTTACCATGCCAACGCCGACATGATCTACATGGTGGGGGTTCTGGTTGGCTCGATCCTCTTCGGCCTCTACTCCGACAGGTAAGTGGATACTCACAGTGATGGAATTCTTCTTCTTATTACACCCCCGGTATAGGGGTGTGTATAGGTTTCACTCGATGTGTTTGTGTTCGCAAGTAGATCTCAAGAATGAACGGACCGATCGTCACCAAACTTGGTGAACAGGTTCTATACATTCCTGAGACGGTCCTTACAAAAATTGGGACCAGTCAAACACACGGTTAGGGAGTTATTGGTGGATTAAAATTATACAAGGCCTGGTATAGACGGACACCCCCGTTGGTCAAAGGGAAATAACCATTCTCACTGCCACCAACTGAGAAGGTTATTTCCCTTTGACGGGGGTGTAGTTCCTATCGGAGGAATTTCTTGTTTATTCAGCGTTCGACTGTTGTGTCCCTCATAATCTTAGGCCTGCTGATCTTATGAACTCGCAAGTTCGGCGCAGATCTTGGAGCGTTTTTGCCGACTTACCTCACGTTCTGTATTGTTGATAACAATCGTGTCTGTGCTGTTTTTGTTTGAAATAGTATATAATAAAACTGATGCATTTTTTTGAAATGTTGCCATTTATTGTTGTCTTTGTGAAATGCGAGTGTGTTCCGAGGCGTAACCTGCATACGACTGATGTCACACTTAGGGTACCTCACTTCAATCAGCGTATCACCCCAAATGAGCTTCACAGTAGAAAAGCAGATACACTACCAAAACACTGCATACAACATCTATATAATAATAATAATAATAAATGAGCATTTATATAGCGCAACATCATAACTTTACAATTATGCTCTTTGCGCTTGACACATTTAAAATTAAAACACAGTTATACAAGCATTTACATCTACATTCATAGTCAACAACGCTTAATTAAAAGCATACACCATCAAACATACATTACAAAAGATTCTTCCACTAACTAAGTAATAAAAACATGAATAAAATAGGTAGTAAAAAACAAGGAAATACCAGCTGAATACCCTTAAATATATGTATAGGTTACAACACGAGTGGTTTTTTATATGGCTTGTATTTCAGTCAAGACCCAGCGGATGAATATCATAGGGATCCACGTGCCTCTGGCGAGTGTATCCCGATGATATTCCCGCTGGGTCTTGACTGAAATACAAGCCATATAAAAACACACGAGTGTTGTAAGTTGTATATCCCATGCGTACACCAAAGACAACGTCAGTGGACCACAACAAAGCACTGCAGTTGTCTGTGGTGTGTAAATAGGTGAGCCAGCGAGGTGTGTTCCTCTTCACTACCCCATGCTAAAGCCACGTCGCCGAAGAAATGAAGTGCAAACAAGTGCATCCGTAAATGTGTGTTAAATCTACATTCAAACCACTGTTCGATTTGCTTTTGAATGCATTTTAGTTTCAAGATAGAAAAGAAAGCACACGCAATGAAAGTTTTCATTGAATCAAAGACAGTTTCGATTTAGGTTCTGAGTCCGTCCAAGGTCACAGTGCCAGGCTGCGATTGCCAAAACCGGTTTGGTTAACTCGGATCCCAATTCTAGTTTAATTTTTGTGTTGGAGTGTAGAATTACGAAAATAAACTAACATTTTACTGAATAACTTTCTTTAGATTTAACCAGTAATTTCATGTACGTGAAATATATCTCTGAGTTAATTTGTTTGATCGTGCTTGCTAACGTTAATCAACCCGTACTGGTAGCGTCAATTCTGTCTACAACGATGTAAGGCCCACACAAAAAATAGGTGTGGTTACGGTAACATTGCCCAAAAAAATAGGGTAGGTAGGTAGGTAATCACTTCTTTTTTTTAACTTTTTTTTCTAATGTGTACAAATTAAACCTACTTGACAGGGAAATAAGTGTGCGACACGGGCGCTTTCGCTCTCATTGCGTTTTTTGCACTCGTTTTTTTTTTTTTTAATTTTTTTTTTTACAAAATTAATGTAATAAAAAGTTATAGGGTCGGCCCCTAAAAATAGGGTAGGTCGGGTTACCGTAACCACACCTATTTTTTTTTCAGGCCTAATGGCCGTTCCTTGAAACTGCGTGTTGAATACCGTTTGGACTGATTTTACTCCATCAGGTTTGCTGAGCTCTTGGATACTTTCATATAACCATGATCTTACGTCAGTGTAAACCAAAACAGTTGGACATGCTCGAAAAATGGATGAAACAGCCTGTGCTGGATAACGAAGCGAACCGGCCAGCGAAAAAGGTACACTCGTAACACTGACGCAGTTCATCTTTGCTTGTTGAACACACAGAGAGACACGAACACACACACAGACACCCACCCGTACGCACACACACACGCGCGTGCGCGCGAGTGAATTGCTTAGGTGGGATGTCAAATTAAAAAGATCTGAAACAACTTATTTGATTCTGAGCATACATCATGTGTTTACATTTTTAACTTTGCAGAAGTTAGTCTCAGTGTTCTGGCTGCAGATGTAAAGTCTGATCAAGCTAATCCGGTCAAGCTAGGGTTCTTCCCCTTTGCCTTTGGGTAACACCGACAGTGCCCGTGCCATTGAACGCTCAGAAATAACTTGCACACACACACACACACACACACACACCTTTTAGGAGGTTGGGGAATCTGTGTTGAATAATGGTAAGCTTACTCTGTCTGCTGTTGATTGTAGCTGTGGAGCTTTCTTGTGTGGAAAAGATATTGATGCTGTATAGTTGGATAGTGTGCCTTTCAAAGAAAAACAGGAATGGAAGTGCTTGCTGCAGACTTCTTGAGTTCTGCACTGAGGTTGTTGCACTAGTACTGAGATGGGTGAATCATGATTGAATGTTTGAACCATGTTTGTTTACATGATTCAATCATTGTTTAAATTGAGTGTCTCTGAATTTACCGAAGGTTGCAATGTAGATTTAGAATAAGTGCTGTTGACATTTGTATGAGTGCGTTTTAACTGCAGACGCTGCTCGCTACACAAGAAAAGCTTATTATGGGGGCGAGGACGCCCCCATTCTATACGGATAGTTTCGAGGTTGACCATGGGCAGCGCCATTTTGTTGTGAAATACGTCATCAGTTTGTGTACACAGGAAGTTGTGACATCCGTCACCCTATGGGAGGGGTGACGTCAAAATTGTTCATCTGTAGAAAGTTGTGAAATCCGTCACCCTATGGGAGGGGTGACGTCAAAATTGGTCATCACAGAGTTTGTGTAACACAGGAAGTTGTGAAATACGTCACCCTATGGGAGGGGTGACGTCAAAATTGTTCAACAAAAACATGATATGTCGCATTGTGCAGGGTCAACTGCAACAAACTCAAACCGAGCCATTCATACCTAGCTGTATTTGAGTGACTTATATACCCGACATTTTTATTTCTTATTTTTAGCACAGGTGTAGGAAAAATCATGAACCAAAATGTTATTTATTTTCTAATTTAACATTTTTTTTACAAATATGACCATGGTCTTTTAAACATACAGTGACATTAAACATTGTTATGTTAAAAAAAAGAAAAAAGAAAAAAAGCTTTTGTGCACAAATCAGAAAATACATTGTACATTTTACCTACAGGCCAAACCGTGAGTGTCTGTGGCAAAGCCCGACCCAGGAAATTGCACTGATTTTATATTTAGATCAGAGAGAAATTGTCAAGAACAGGCGCTTGCATTTGGATGTGTCCAATGATAGTAGGTTTGGTTGTGATCAATCAGAATAATGTAGGAATAAAAATGTATGACAGTTTAGTATGATGACATGTAATTCACATATGCTGAAATATGATATTATACATCATGTAATATTATTATGGCTGTTGCCATGACCATGAAACCCAACAAAGGTTTAATGTAATGTAATTCAAAATACCAAAACCGAGCACCTATTAATCTCGTCTTTGCGCGTGAAGATTGAGGCCGTCTGCCAGCAGCGGTTAGGTCATACAGTGGAACCCCTCTCTAGCGACCTTTAAAATGTTGACAAAAATCGGTCCTTGTGGAGGGGGGTCCTTACAGAGGGAGGGGGGCGGAGTCAGGGGGCCACAAAGAAAGTCAGATTTAAAAAAAAAAAGAAAACAGAGAAGTTTGAGTTGCTGACGACCGTTCTCTCTGAAAGCAAACTGCTTCGATTTCATGTTTGTCCTTGGTGTCCACCAGTTCTGGTGCATGTACTACCCTGGCCAAGTTTCCTCTCAAGACATCAAAGAGACCGCCCCAGTATACTCTACAGCCTCTGGGCGAACCACCTCTCATAGCTAAAACTGGGTCAATGACCCCTGGGAAGAAGGTCAGTGTCTATAAAATTTTACTCCTAGGCCTGCGGCCAGGGGGGGGGGGGGAGTATACCGGTACCATTTGAGAATCAGACCAAATGAGAATTGAACCATTTGAGAACATCCTTTTTTTTCAATCACTACATCGAAGGCCTGCGGCCCGGGGTTCACAAGGGTTGGTTTGTTTGTTTGTTTCAAACCCACACCCATATACACACATTTCCCATTTAAACCATTTGTCGGCCCCCTGTCGATATTTATCGACTAAGTTCCTTGTTTACCTTGTAATTGTACTGGTTTTGTCTGTCGATCATCGTGCTTCTGTTCAGAACTTTGTGTGTCGCCGGTAAGGTTAGATGAAACTGTGCTTGGAATATCAGTTGATTCTTCGCTTTTGTCCTGCACCCAAAGTGTAATAAAGATAAACGCTTTGTTTACTGAATCAACATTCACATGTTGTGTTGTCTTTTGTTTAGCCATGTGAGCAATGCTCTTCATCAATCCACTGAAACATGTTCGGTGAAGGGTCAAGGGTAGGCAGAAGTATAGTTCCTCGGCCAAACCGGAATCGGTACTATGATATATTTTTTTGAGCCCATTATGTATTTATTGAAGCCGAAAAATACAACATATATACCCATAGTTGCATTACAGAGACAAAGAAGGGAGGTCATGGGATATATGTATATATATATATATATTGGATTGCATTGTATGATTTTATTGTACTGGATTCGGTTGGATTGCGTTGGATAAGTTTGGATTGAATTGTGTCGGATTGAATTGGATTTGATTGGATTGTGTGTTGTTGTTTTGTGCATTATGTCGTATTGATAATTGTAATGTATTGTAGTATATACCGTGTTCTGTTCAGGTTTGGAAGAAAAACAGCCCTGATGACTGCTTTGGTGGTTCATATCGGCTGTGCTATAGGCACGTCCTTTGTCAAGACCTACGTGGCTTTTGTGGCTCTCCGATTTTTGGTGGGCATGTCCAACATGGGTGTCTTTCTGGTTACGTATGTTCTAGGTAAGATACATTTAAAGTTACATAACACTTAACTCATTGTCTCCCAGGTACGGATATATCCGTAGCCACTCCTATGGCTCTATCTGACCAGGTACGGATATATCCGCTCAGACTGTTAGCCTCAGTCGCTTCCTGCAACGTCCATCTAACGCCTGCATTCCAGCGTGTTGATACACAGTTACTACACAGTTACTACAATTCTGAGTGACCTGCTGCAGCACAGCTGGTCTCGGCTATAAAAAAAAACTTGGTCAACATAGGTGGGGTAGAAAGTGTTAATGAGTGAGTGTTGTCTTTCTCTTTCTGTTTCCTTCGTGTGTTATTTACGTATATACGTGATGCGCCATTCTTATCTCCTTTCTATGGTGTCGCCTCAGCAGCGACGTTTGTATTGATATTGATATTTATATTTATATTGATTGTTATCCTTCGCGTGTAAGTGTGGCTACAGCAGTATATTTTGCTGATATGTGCGCGATGTGTTCTTTTGTCTTGTGAGAGAAGAAAATGTAAGTTGTACGCCCTCACGGCAAACCCATTAGGGGCATGTTACACGGGAAAACCCGGCTTTGTATAACAAATAAAAAATAAAAATGCATGGGGGTTAGCTGTTGCTTTTCGGGTCCAGCGGACCATAATAGGCCAAATCAGGACCCCATGCATGGGGGTAGACTGCTGGCTGCTAGAGGAGACCTGAAATGGGCTAGGGACCGTGTTGGGTCGTCTTGGGTCAGTGCTAAAAGCGTTACTTTATGGGTTGTTTGGCCGAACGGACACCGGGGCTTCATATTTGTGCATGCATGTATTCGTGCTTCCAAGCTCTCGCTGTGACCCTGGGATCTTTATCGTGCACAATAGGTGAGATAGTGGTTGTAGAATGTTTTTTGTGAGGCGCTTAGAACTTTTGTTTAAGAATTTACGCCATTATAAATATCCTCATTATGATTATTTTGCGCTACCCAGGCGTATGCCTGTTTAGGTGTAATCTCATTACATTTGTTATTGGCCTCTTTGTCAATTCCGTGTCATTTTTAGCAGTAACATCGTTGTCTTTTGTCTTTGTTATATTCTTTGTTTTTATTCTGTGTTATATTCTTTGTGGTATTCTTTGTTGCATTCTTGTATTTATATGGGAGATTTATATAGCGCTTGACGTTCTCTAAGCGCTTTACATATTAATTTCTGCCGTGTGAGATGGAATTTGTTACACAATAGATCACGTATTCATATCGGCCAGTAAATCTCAAGCCATTACGGCGAATATTTACTGTTCACGGCCCATTATTCCAAGTCACACGGGTATTTGGTGGACATTTTTTATCTATGAAAAGACCCTTTTGTCAATCGTGGGATCTTTAACGTGCATACCCCGATGTAGTGTACACGAAGGGACCTCGGTTTTTCGTCTCATCCGAAAGACTAGCACTTGAACCCACCACCTCGGCTAGGAAAGGGGGAAGAACATTGCTTACGCCCCGACCCAGGGTCGAACTCGCAACCGCTCGCTTCCGAGGCAAGTGCACTTACCACTCGGCCACCCAGTCCCTTTGTTATTCGTTGTTATATTCTTTGTTATACTCTTTGTTATACTTTGCATGCCATCCTGACCAGTGCATTTTGTTGTGATGTTTGTTGCGGTATTCTTTTCATGTCGTTTCAGCAACGAATGTGTTTTTGTGTTAGTTATTTGCCTCGTACCTTGTCGATGTGTTTGTTATTGTTTACGTTGCTTTTGAACATCACACCTTAGCAGTGAATGTTGCCGTCAGTCTATCCGGCCGTATGTATTTGTCTGTCTGTCTGTCTGTCTGTATGTCCGTCTATTTTTCCGTCCGCCCGATTGCCCGTCTGTCTGTCTCTCTCTCTGTCGAAATGACTGTCAGTATGTCTCTCCGTTTGTCTGTCCGCACATCCATTAGCCTGTTTGTATACCGTACTGATGTGTGTGTGTGTGTGTGTGTGTGTGTGTGTGTGTGTGTGTGTGTGTGTGTGTGTGTGTGTTTAACACCAACACATGTGTATATATATTCTAGGTTTAGAGATGGTGGGAGAATCCTATCGCACGCTGGCGGGGAGCGTAATACAGATGTTCTGGCCAGTGGGACTCTTCATTCAGACGGGGGTGGCGTACGGGTTACGAGAGTGGAACCATCTGCAGCTGGCTCTGTCCTGTCCGCCTGTTCTCTTCCTCCTCTATTTCTGGTAAGGCTTGTTGAGTTGGTTGGTGGTTTGGTTTCTTTGAACGAGTTTACTGAGTAACTGGATAATGGTACGACAGAAATGTCTACAAAGCTAAGTATACGTAACGTTACATTAATTAAAGCTGTTGCATATTCTACAATCTGCCAAAAGAAAAGGGAAATCGAAACTGGTGGAAAGGGGAATAACTCTAACAAGCCAAACACACTTCCGAAGAGCGCTTCAAACGAGAATAATGTAGCTGCTGTGTCAACATTTAAGAACTAAGATTAACAAGTGTACATGCGAGTATACAGTGCAAAACTTAAACTTTCATTGGGAACAGTCCAGAGAATTCTACGCAATGATTTTCCGCTTCAAAAGCTGGCCGCAAAATGGGTGCCTCATTAGCTGACAGGGGAACGGAAGGAGCATCAATGTCCCCTTGCACGTGATCTGCTCAACCGTTGTGAACCCAGTAGACCCAAATTTGTTGTTACTGAAGTCACTGATTATGAGACCTTTGTTTTCTTCTACTTTAGTGCCAGAGAGCACGGAAACAAAGCGTGTCTAGACCAAAATGACGAGATGCATTACATTTGTAAGCGAAGCTGTCAAAGCAAAAACAGGGCTATTCGCTGTATTTTTCGACCACAAAGGTCCCGTTGCTGTCGATATTCTGTCTACTAACTGCACTGTCATTGTTACGTACTATGCAGAAACCTGTTCACCCAAACTCACGTACGAGCTTAGCAGTCAGCGACCAGACTGCTTAACCCAGACTGCCCTTCACCTTCATGGAAATGTCAGTCTAAACAAAAGAAGGCCCGTAACTCCATTCCTAAAGGATCAAATGATCCCATTTTTGCCTCACACATTCTTCCGACCTGATTACACCCCGTGTGATTTCTGGTTGTACCCTCTTTGAAAATCAGACTTTTTGCCAACAAGTTTTAATGCACCCGGGACCTAAGAAAAACGTCAAATCAAAGCTCAAAGCAACCCCAAATACGGCCACCTTTTAGGCATCTTCTAATTGGCTTTCGCACGTGTGACTTTGCATAGATGTAGTGGGAGAATAGTTCTAATGGCTGCTGTATTTTGGGCCAGATACGCCAAACAGTCTGTGCGAAAATCACATTATTTTGATCATTTTGTTTGTACGATGGTACACTGTAACTTCTAATTCGCAAATTACTGTTCACGTCAGGTTCGTGAAGGAATCGCCACGTTGGCTTGCTTCCAGAGGCAGAAACGACGAGGCTGATGCTATTCTGGAAGAGGTGGGATGCGTGTTTGTTTGTTTGTTTATTTGCTTGTTTGTTGATACTGACAAGACGACTACTGTTACTATTGTTGACGTCGACGACGACGACGACGACGACGACGACGACGACGACGAAGACGATGATGATGATGATGATGATGATGATGATGATGATGATGATGATGATGATGATGGTGATGATGATGATGATGATCCTTCAAGTTCAGCTAAGAACGCAGTGTGGAATGTCTTAATTCACTCTTTTTTGTGTACCACTAGTGTTTTGCCATGTGTGCTACGTTAGCTGGTAGACCTGTGCACTATGTCACATTGTGTTCAAAAGTGGTTATATAATATGTGTTCAAAAGGTGTTACAGAAAATGTGTTCAAAACTGGTTACAGAAAATGTGTTCAAAACTGGTTACAGAAAATGTGTTCAAAACTGGTTACAGAAAATGTGTTCAAAACTGGTTACAGAAAATGTGTTTAAAACTGGTTACAGAAAATGTGTTTAAAACTGGTTACAGAACATGTGTTCAAAACTGGTTACAGAAAATGTGTTCAAAACTGGTTACACGAAAATGTGTTTAAAACTGGTTACAGAAAATGTGTTCATAACTGGTTACAGAAAATGCGTTCAAAAGTGAAATACTTCCATGTAGAGTGTAGTGAGATGACTCGCTGTTTCTTTTGCGTTAACCGGTGGAAGTTTGTCGCTGGGCTGTGTGGTTATGTATGGTGTCTATTTCGTGCATTTCAGAAGCTGCTGTTGTCATTATTTTATTTTATCTCGTTGGACTGAGTTTTGGTTTGGTTGATTGGTGGGCTGTTGGGTTGGTTGTAGTTTTAATGTGTGTGTGTGTGTGTGTGTGTGTGTGTGTGTGTGTGTGTGTGTGTGTGTGTGTGTGTGTGTTTGGAAGATTCAACAGTTTGTGGGTGTCTTCTTCTTCTTCTTCTTCTTCTTCTTCTTCTTCTTCTTCTTCTTCTTCGTTCATGAGCTGAAACTCCCACGTTGACTCATGTTTTTGCACGAGTGGATTTGTACGTGTATGACCGTTTTTACCCCGCCATTCAAGCAGCCATACGCCTTTTTCGGGAGAAGCATGCTGGGTATTTTCGTGTTTCTATAGCCCACCGAACTCTTACATGGATCACAGGATCTTTTACGTGCGCGCTTGGTCTTGTGCTTGCGTGTACACACTAAGACGGTACACAAAATAAGGCACTAGCAGGTCTGCATTATTCATGTAATCAATTGTTATTGTGACGGTGTAGTTTTGAGAAAATCATTAAAGATGCTTCTAATCTAAGGTGCAGTGAATAAAACTCAGCTTTCCAGAAATCGGGTAGACAAACTGTAAACGCTATGATTCAATGTTTTTTTTAAGTTTTGTGTTTGTTTTTTTGTTTTGTTTAACAGGTGGCGAGAACGAATGGAAAGCCGCCTCCACCAAAGATTCATAATCCTGCTGAAAATGACCCGGAAGTGAAAAAGAGAGTGTCCTGCGCATGTTTACGAATCCAACCACTTTAATAAGGACCTTGATAATCTTTGTTAATTGGTGAGGCTTTTGTTCTTGTCTCCTAGCAGGAGGGCAGAGAGACAGCGAGAGAGAGAGACAGAGACAGAATGAGAGAGAGAGAGGTATAATCCCACCTCACCACTGATCTAAACCGGAGAGAGCGCGAGTATGCCAGCGCGTACGAGAGAGAGAGAGAGAGAGAGAGAGAGAGAGAGAGAGAGAGAGAGAGAGAGAGAGAGAGAGAGAGAGAGAGAGAGAGAGAGAGAGAGAGAGAGAGAGAGAGAGACAGAGAGAGAGAGAGAGACTTAGAACATTTTATTCACATAAAGGGTAGACATTTTAGGCCATAGGCTTAATCTTACAATGTGCCCTTTACATTCACACAAACACATATTCACGCGTGCGCCCGACTAGAATCATAGAAACATCAAACATACAGTAATAATAAATGAGAAAAGTAGTAGAAAATACATGAATGGAACATCAATAAAGCAATTACAGAATGGAACATTAATTACGCAATCACACTTGCGCACTCACACGCAGACGCACAAGGAGGAACACATATAGTACTAATAATAATATACACACAACTAAGTGCCATTCAACAAGCACACAGTGAGCCTACCAAGACAGGTAGAGAGAGAGAGAGAGAGAGAGAGAGAGAGAGAGAGAGAGAGAGAGAGAGAGAGAGAGAGAGAGAGAGAGAGAGAGAGAGAGAAAGAGAGAGATAGAGAGAGAGAGAGAGAGTCTAAGAACTGATGTCATGACACAATGCCATGTAATATTTGAGCGCAATGCTAATTGCACGTCATGATGACGTCACAGGGTGGTGGTGACGATGGTGTACTACGGTCTGAGCCTCAACGTGGGCAGTCTGGGCGGCAGTATATACCTCAACAACTTTCTATCGTCGCTGGCAGAGCTGATAGGATACTGCGTGGCCCTGGCCGGGCTGGGCAGGCTGGGCAGGTTGGTGTTCCTGTATGATGTATTGGGACCTATCCTGCACCAAAAACAATTCTTATGCAAAACCATCCTCTGACTTCGGGTTAGGGGTAAGTTTGGGAATGGGTTAGGTATGTAAACAGTTTTAAAATGCGTCAATTTCTGGCGATGTTTGTGAACTAAGAATTCAATCGACGCCGTCCGCGGGAATTCGGTATTAAGACATACCCGAAATCTTCGTTCACAAACATCGCCAGAAATTGACGCATTTTAAAACTGTTTACATACCTAACCCATTCCCAAACTTACCCCTAACCCGTAGTCAGAGGATGGTTTTGCATAAGAATTGTTTTTGGTACGAAAATGAGTGAAACGTGTTGGTGGGGGAGAAAAAATATTTCGGCGAAAGAAAATTTCGTGACACCTGCGCCTTATCCACTCGGTGATTGCGCCCGTGTGGTCCAATATTTGAAAACGGCAACTGGTTGGAGAGATTAGTTACGAAGAAAATGACCCTTACTCACTATACCAAAGCCAACTCAACTGTCCAATCGTCGCCTTCCAATGCTTCTTCAAGACCAACATTGAAAAACAAAGCTAACCAAACAGCAAAATTAAAATAGAAGCAAACTAAACATGGCAAACGGAGGAATACCCTTTTCTGTATGATCACATTCGGATGATCAAGTTGTATTGAATTGAAAATGTAATTACATTGAATTGAATGTGTTCCTGATGGAGCTTACATAAGCGAAAATTCGTACTGTCTTGTGCTGTTCTTGTATTGGTGAGTACAGATATCTTTGTTTGTTACACCCCCGGTATAGGGGTGTGTATAGGATTCGGTCGATGTGTTTGTTTGTTTGTTTGTGTTCGCATATAGATCTCAAGAATGAACGGACCGATCGTCACCAAACTTGGTGAACAGGTTCTATACATTCCTGAGACGGTCCTTACAAAAATTGGGACTAGTCAAACACACGGTTAGGGAGTTATTGGTGGATTAAGATTCTACAAGGACTTATAGAGTCACATATTAATGGTCAAAGGGAAATAACCTTCTCAGTTGGTGGCAGTGAGAATGGTTATTTCCCTTTGACCAACGGGCGTGTTTTTCCTACCTCGAAGGAATTTCTTGTTTATTATCTAAATATGCATTGTCCTAATTGCCTGTGTTTCAGAAAGTGGATGCACTGCGGCAGTATGATACTGGGGGGGACTGGCCTGTATCGCCAGCATGTTTCCCGTCATGTATGGAGACGACTGTGAGTGTGTGAATGATCGGGACAAACAAACTCGGAACCTAAGATCGTTCAGGGAGGGTTTATGCGGTATTTCTTCAAATGACCATGAGAAATCCTGGGCCAAACTTGTGTAGAACCAGAAAAAGAGCGTAGCGCGTTTGTGTTGCTTTTGCCGTTTGTTCCGTCGTCATTGTTGTTGTTGTTGTTGTTGTTGTTGTTGTCGTTGTCAGTGTTGTTGTTGTTGTTGTTGTTGTCATAGCTTTTGTTGTTGTCGTCGTCATTGTCGTTGTTGTTTTTGTTGTTGTTGTTGTTGTTGTAGTTGTTGTTGTTGTTGTTGTTGTTGTTGTTGAGCGTATCCGCACGTTGCACCCGCGGTACTTTTTGGTACAGATAAGGTGACTGTGACATCCATAACACACTCCTGTACAATCGTTTTCAGTCGCCCAACCATATTATAGGCAGAGGTACTCCGTCTTCGGAGATTTCAAAATGAAGCATCCCGATAAAAGGCCTACTATACATTTTCTTGCCAGGGTACATCCATTCAATCAGATGAGTTTCTGTTGCAGCCGTTAGCTGGACGATGATAGTGTTGGCTAACTTGGGCAAGCTGGGGGCATCCTCAGCGTTCAGCATCATCTACCTGTTCTCCGCCGAGCTGTACCCCACAGTGGCGCGTAACTCTCTCATGGGGGCCAGCTCCATGGTGGCCAGGATCGGCGGCATTGTCTCCCCTTACATCGCTCAGCTCGTAAGTTGTCTTTCTTGTTACCCTCCACTTACCTCCCCTTCCCCGTCATAAGAGGGTGTTGTGGGTTCACTCCGGCAGTTCTTTTGTATGTCCTGTCTAGACGGGCGAAGTGGCGTGGTGGTAAGACATCGGCCTCTTAATCGGGAGGTCGTGAGTTCAAATCCCGGCCGCTGCCGCCTGGTGGGTTAAGAGTGGACATTTTTTCCGATCTCCCAGGTCAACTTATGTGCAGACCTGCTAGAGCGTTATCCCCCTTTGAGTGTACACGCAAGCACAAGACCAAGTGCGCACGGAAACGAACCTGTCATCCATTTCAGAGTTCGGTGGGTTATAGAAACACGAACATACCCAGCATGCCTCCCCCGAAATCGGCGTATGGCTGCCTGAATGGCGGGGTAAAAACGGTCAAACACGTAACAAATCCACTCGTGCAAGAAACATGAGTGAACGTGGGGGTGTCAGCCCCTGAACGAAGAAGAAGAAGAAGAAGAAGAAGAAGAAGAAGAAGAAGAAGAAGAAGAAGAAGAAAAAGAAGAAGTATGTCCTGTCCTGTCTGTAGGCGCTCAGACCTGTAGTGATTATGGGCCGATGGCGCTGAAATGTGCTGAGAAGCTTGGTCGTTGATAATACACAGTCGTTGCGAAAAATTAACTTTGTGGCTTTATCGGAAGAGGAGTGTTGTCCTAACGACATGAAGGTCAGCGGTTCGTCTTCTTCTTGAATTCCAGAATCAAGGCCAGGGGACGTGTTGTACTCGTTGACATTTATTTCATTGTACATGTTGTAACATCACAACTTTTGTAACGTATCATCAAATCTGGCTCCTTAGGGTTCGTTTGGATAAGGAAGAGACTGCACCTTTTGGTTACGTAGAATAGGGACCTAGCCGGGACTTTAAACTTGATCGTGATTACAGTGTAGTTGGTGAGGAGAAATTGAAAGACTTAAACGCGAAAGTTAACTTTTTATTTTCGCATCATCACTAGTGTATTTGCCAGTGCGTTTACATTTAAGACCAATAGGCCGAAGTAGAGTTCTGTGAAATATTTTATTTTAATATTTTTTTTTGCGGGGGGGGGTGTTTAACAGTTAACCTCCGTTCCGTACATTTACCGGCTTGTATTTTGATTATTGACGATAACGATGGTGGTACGAATGGTGTTCACAGA
>NC_090252.1:19139474-19145428 GCF_037325665.1 Littorina saxatilis | reverse complement strand
TTTCGATTCCCCCTCGATGTTAAAATATTTAGTCAAAACTTGACTAAATATAAATACAGGGGTTTTGTAAAAGAGTTTCACAAAAACAAAACAAAAACAGAATAGCGAGAGGAATAATTTGCACAAAAACCGGTATGTCGAAAAAAATGAAAATGTTTTGTGATTTTGTATGACAGTATATTACCGTACCATTTTTTGATATCAGAGAACATGTGTTTTGTGTTTATCTAAAACAAGAACAGACAACAAGCAAGATGAGAACATGACACAAAACCTGTTCAAGGCAGGTTGACACGACGTCATAAAATACAAGTCTTCAGCAGTGACTTCTTTTGACAATCTGTCACCTGAACATTTTCTTCGCTCTTGTGGAAGCCCACGGTACAATCTCGTGTTAGCATTGGTGTCGAATTCCACCGTCCAAGTGTTTGACCAAATACCCCCGGAGCCCAATGACGGTGTATTTGTTTCCCGGACCCATAACCTCCTGATAACGAGTGTCCACTCAACGGAACTTTTACTAAGGCAGTGACCAGCTCCGACAAAATGAGTCACTTTAGTGATTTTGTTTTTTTCCATGAGAAATGCAAGTTTTACGCCTTCACGGCAAAGCCATTAGGGGCATAACTACTTCAGATGAGATACACAAGTGTATGCGTGTTTAGGTGGCATCAGCCATCTGCAAAATGACCGAGTTCTTCAACGTGCCGCTGTGCTGACACGGGGGTTGGAGATGGATACCGTCTCTGTGTCTGCATATAAACTTGACCCGTGTCCGTCCCGTCCCGGATTCGAACCAACGACCTTTCGATCACAAGTCCAGTGCTCTACCACCTGAGTTACACGGGCCCCCTTTGTTTTTTTCCCAAAACCAACTTTGAGCTTATTCTCCTCGGCGTCTGAATACCCCGGGTGTTCGCATAGGCATGATAAAGTACCTAGTCTTCCCTTTCTTCTTCACTTTGCTTTAGATTATTAGTATCGATTCGAAATCAAGACTGGATTTATTTGTTGTGTACCGTCGAATCGAAAACCAAATTAGATTATTAGTTACAATCTTTATTTTGATTTGAATATATAAGGATATTGGCATTATTTTGAACTTTTTTTTATGTGTAACCAAACCCTAATCCTCCACCCAAAACAAATCACAATCGTGTGTCAAACTGTTGTAAAGTACCGCTGTTTTTATATTTAGTCAAGTTTTGACTAAATATTTTAACATCGAGGGGGAATCGAAACGAGGGTCGTGGTGTATGTGCGTGTGTCTGTGTGTCTGTGTGTCTGTGTGTGTGTGTGTGTGTGTGTGTGTGTGTGTGTGTGTAGAGCGATTCAGACTAAACTACTGGACCGATATTTATGAAATTTGACATGAGAGTTCCTGGGTATGAAATCCCCGAACGTTTTTTTCATTTTTTTGATAAATGTCTTTGATGACGTCATATCCGGCTTTTCGTGAAAGTTGAGGCGGCACTGTCACGCCCTCATTTTTCAACCAAATTGGTTGAAATTTTGGTCAAGTAATCTTCGACAAAGCCCGGACTTCGGTATTGCATTTCAGCTTGGTGGCTTAAAAATTAATTAATGACTTTGGTCATTAAAAATCTGAAAATTGTAAAAAAAAATAAAAATGTATAAAACGATCTAAATTTACGTTTATCGTATTTTCCATCATTTGCTGATTCCAAAAACATATAAATATGTTATATTCGGATTAAAAACAAGCTCTGAAAATTAAATATATAAAAATTATTATCAAAATTAAATTGTCCAAATCAATTTAAAAACACCTTCATCTTATTCCTGGTCGGTTCCTGATTCCAAAAACATATAGATATGATATGTTTGGATTAAAAACACGCTCAGAAAGTTAAAACAAAGAGAGGTACAGAAAAGTGTGCTATCCTTCTTAGCTACCCCGCCACGAGTATACGGTCTTGCTGAAAAATGGCGTTGCGTTCAGTTTCATTCTGTGAGTTCGACAGCTACTTGACTAAATATTGTATTTTCGCTTTACGCGACTTGTTTTCAGCTCAAGATGTCGCACATAGTCTCAAGAGTGCATTTAGTTCCTTCCGGGTGCATCTTTGAATAAAGTATAGTTGCATGTTTTTGCCTAAATCAAACATTTTGCCGTTACGCTCATTTTTGCAAGTACAGTACTTCTAGCAAGTTTCTAACTCTCTTCGTATTCCTCATAAGTTGGTTATAGAGCTGCAATAAACGTGTCCGGTTTTGTGTAACTTATAAGGAATCGAATTATTTTTAGAAATTATTTTTTATCGGATTATGTTTTTGGGGTCGGTAACATTATTTAGAGTTTAAATAATATGTAGTGGGTGCGTAAACAGTTGCTCCCAACATATCAATGGATCAGATATCGAGATCGACCGATCGATCAATACAAATAGATAAATATATTTAAATATATAGATAGACAGACAGACAGACAGACAGGTGGGCACACAGAGAGACAGATACGAGTGTGCGCTTAATCACACACTTGCACACACACACCCACACACACCCACACACACACACACACACACACACCCACACACACACACACACACACACACACACACACTCACACACAAAGACACACCCATACATACACACTCTCTCTCTCTCTCTCTCTCCCCATTTCTCTCTGTCTGTCTGTCTGTCTGTCTGTCTGTCTGTCTGTCTGTCTGTCTCTGTCTGTCTGTCTGTCTGTCTGTCTGTCTGTCTCTCTGTCTGTCTGTCTGTCTCTCTCTCTGTCTGTCTGCCTGTCTGTTTGTCTGTCTCTTTCTCTCTCTCTCTCTCTCTCTCTCTCTCTCTCTCTCTCTCTCTCTCTCTCTCTCTCTCTCTCTCTCTCTCTCCCTCTCTCACACACTCACACACACACACACTACAAACACATTCGAATAAAAATAGCATAGGACAGAAACTCCGTTCACCCTTCACGTCAACCCTCTTTACACGGGGAATTTGATGCTAAGGACACGAACGAAACTGAACTTCTGGTCAGAGCTGCCTACCATACTTCAACAGCAGTCAAGGGTTAGGTGCCAGAGTGTTTGCCTTGCGGCTCCGGACGATAAAACCACGCCGATCTCTACACATGCATGTGTGTAGCGAGAATCTATCAGTTAGAAGATAGTACGAGGACACGAAATATAGGTCTAAGGTTAAATGTTTGTAAGGCAAGGGATCAAGTTGAGTGATAGGATATTATGTTTTGCTGAAAAACGCAGACAGTGTTCCATGGGCAATTATGGATATGGAGAAAGAAAAGGTATGTTGACGATTGGTGCGGTGTGTTTAAAACACGCTAGGACACGCGGGGTCGGTTTAACAGCACGCGGGGACACGCGGGGTCGGTTTAACAGCACGCGGGGACACGCGGGGTCGGTTTAACAGCACGCGGGGACACGCGGGGTCGGTTTAACAGCACGCGGGGACACGCGGGGTCGGTTTAACAGCACGCTGGGACACGCGGGGTCGGTTTAACAGCACGCGGGGACACGCGGGGTCGGTTTAACAGCACGCGGGGACACGCGGGGTCGGTTTAACAGCACGTGCAGACACGCGGGGACGGTTTCACAGTAAGCGGAGACATAACATAATAATATTCTGGCGATCGTTTATGCCGTAAAACCCTTTCTGGTTGCTAGAGATCGTGTCCGCGTGTCCCCGCGTGTTTTAGTCACTCGGGTCTAAAACACGCAGGGACACGCGGGGTTTTACAGTACGCGGAGACATTACATATTACTATTCTGGTGATAGTTTATGCCGTAAAACCATTTCTGGCTGCTAGAGATGGTCCCCGCGTGTCCGCGCGTGTTTTAGTCACTATAGTGCGCAGTACAACTGTCCCCGCGTGTCCCCGCGTTCTGTAATACCGTCCCCGCGTGTCCCCGCGTTCTGTAATACCGTCCCCGCCTGTCCCCGCGTTCTGTAATACCGTCCCTGCGTGTCCCCGCGAGTTTTAGACACAGCCGATTGGTGCTCTTGCGTTTGTTGTTGTTGTTGTTGTTGTTGTTGTTGTTGTTATTGTTGCTGTTGTTTCACACTTGTTGTTGTTGTTGTTGTTGTTTGGGTTGGTGTTGGTGTCGGTTTTGCTATTTCAAGTATGCCATATCAAATAAACTGCAGTTAAAGAATTTGTTATCAGACCTATATATTCACCGGCACGGTTGGCCTAGTGGTAAGGCGTCCGCCCCGTGATCGGGAGGTCGTGGGTTCGAACCCCAGCAGGGTCATACCTAAGACTTTAAAATTGGCAATCTAGTGGCTGCTCCGCCTGGCGTCTGGCATTATGGGGTTAGTGCTAGGACTGGTTGGTCCGGTGTCAGAATAATGTGACTGGGTGAGACATGAAGCCTGTGCTGCGACTTCTGTCTTGTGTGTGGCGCACGTTATATGTCAAAGCAGCACCGCCCTGATATGGCCCTTCGTGGTCGGCTGGTCGTTAAACAAACAAACAAACAAACAGACCTATATATTCGCTTCAACTCGTCTGAGAATGAAGAACAGAACAAATAAAGACAGACCAAAGAAGGCTTTCTTCAAAGAAGACGATTTCGAATACCGACAAGAATAACAGAACCTTTCAAAAGATGAACACCTCAAGCATGAAGCACCATAAGTACTTTTTCGTTTTATTTTTGAACCTACTGTTCATTGGAACGTTAGTAATCTTTCTGTTTCGGATTTTTGTCTGTGTACTTGAGTTTGCGGATTACATCCTTTTTGGGAGAAGCAATGAATCGCTGCCACAATGTGGCCTGGAATAATAGGCCGTGAAAGGTGGATGCAGCGCCTATAGGCTATTGATCTACTGGCCGATGTGAATGCGTGATATATTGTGTAACAAATTCCATCTCACACGGCATTAATAGGTAACATGCGCCTTGAGTCGCCTTGTGTGGTGAGATACGTGCGCGATATAAATCCTCGTAAATAAAAATAAATACAAATAAATGTGTTTGGTGACTTCTTGAATTGTAATGTTCGAGCTATATATATATCACTTTCTATTATCATTTTAGGAGAGCAAGAAGGCGGTGACGTTTGATGACGTCATTCAGACACTGGGGGACTTCGGCCCCTACCAGAGGCGGGTGTTCTTTTTAATGTGCCTCCTGCCCATTACTGTGTCTATTCAGACACTGATGACAGTTTTCACCATGGCAACGCCTGATCACAGGTGAGTGACGTCACCATCCGTCATATCTTTGATTGACGTCATGTCGACACTGGGAGACTTCGACTGTTACCAGCAGCAGATCTGGTGTCTTTTCCTGGATGTGTTTTCCGTCTAGTGACTGCATACATTCAGACATAAGGTCTCCAGATCAAAGGCAACGGACGTTAAACCTCTTACCGTCTGTGTTGGATGGACATTTAAGTTTCTAACTGTACATTATAACAAGTCGCGTAAGGCGAAATAACAACTTTTAGTCAAGCTCAGTCGAACTCACAGAATGAAACTGAACGCACTGCTTTTTTCACCAAGACCACATACTCGTAGTTTCGTCAGTCCACCGTTCGTGGCAAAGGCAGTGAAATCGACGAGCCTGTTCAGCGCGGTAGTGGTTTCGCTGAGCAGGATAGCACGCTTTTCTGTACCTCTCTTCGTTTTAACTTACTGAGCGTGTTTTTAATCCAAACATATCATATGTATATGTTTTTTGAATCAGGAACCGACAAGGAATAAGATGAAATAGTTTTTAAATCGATTTCGGAAATTTAATTTTGATAATAATTTTTATATTTTTAATTTTCAGAGCTTGTTTTTAATTCAAATATGACATATTTATGTGGTTTTAGAATCAGAAAATGATAAAGAATAAGATGAAATTATATTGGATCGTTTTATAAAAAAAATTATTTTAATTACAATGTTCAGATTTTTAATGACCAAAACTCATAAATTAATTTTTAAGCCACCAAGCTGAATTGCAATACCG
>NC_090252.1:19096974-19134474 GCF_037325665.1 Littorina saxatilis | reverse complement strand
TGTTATACTTTGCATGCCATCCTGACCAGTGCATTTTGTTGTGATGTTTGTTGCGGTATTCTTTTCATGTCGTTTCAGCAACGAATGTGTTATTTGCCTCGTATCTTGTCGATGTGTTTGTTATTGTTTACGTTGCTCTTGAAAATCACACCTTGGCCGTGAGTGTTGCCGTCCGTCTATCCGGCCGTATGTTTTTGTCTGTCTGTCTGTATGTCCGTCTATTTTTCCGTCCGTCCGATTGCCCGTCTGTCTGTCTCTCTCTCTGTCTAACTGACTGTCAGTATGTCTCTCCGTTTGTCTGTCCGCACATCCATTAGCCCGTCTGTGTACAGTACTGATGTGTCTGTGTGTGTGTATGTGTGTGTGTATGTGTGTGTCTGTGTGTGTGCATGTGTGTGTGTGTGTATGTGTGTGTGTGTGTGTGTGTGTGTGTGTGTGTGTGTGTGTGTGTGTGTGTTCAACACCAACACATGTGTATATATATTCTAGGTTTAGAGATGGTGGGAGAATCCTATCGCACGCTGGCGGGGAGCGTAATACAGATGTTCTGGCCAGTGGGACTCTTCATTCAGACGGGGGTGGCGTACGGGTTACGAGAGTGGAACCATCTGCAGCTGGCTCTGTCCTGTCCGCCTGTTCCCTTCCTCCTCTATTTCTGGTAAGGCTTGTTGAGTTGGTTGGTGGTTTGGTTTCTTTGAACGAGTGTACTGAGTAGCTGGATAATGGTACGACGGAAATGTCTACAAAGCTAAGTATACGTAACGTTACATTAATTAAAGCTGTTGCACATTCTACAATCTGCCAAAAGAAAAGGGAAATCGAAACTGGTGGAAAGGGGAATAACTCTAACAAGCCAAACACACTTCCGAAGAGCGCTTCAAACGAGAATAATGTAGCTGCTGTGTCAACATTTAAGAACTAAGATTAACTAGTGTACATGCGAGTATACAGTGCAAAACTTAAACTTTCATTGGGAACAGTCCAGAGAATTCTACGCAATGATTTTCCGCTTCAAAAGCTGGCCGCAAAATGGGTGCCTCCTTAGCTGACAGGGGAACGGAAGGAGCATCAATGTCCCCTTGCACGTGATCTGCTCAACCGTTGTGAACCCAGAAGACCCAAATTTGTTGTTACTGAAGTCACTGATTATGTGACCTTTGTTTCCTTCTACTTTAGTGCCAGAGAGCACAGAAACAAAGCGTGTCTAGACCAAAATGACGAGATGCATTACATTTGTAAGCGAAGCTGTCAAAGCAAAAACAGGGCTATTCGCTGTATTTTTCGACCACAAAGGTCCCGTTGCTGTCGATATTCTGTCTACTAACTGCACTGTCATTGTCACGTACTATGCAGAAACCTTTTCACCCAAACTCACGTACGAGCTTAGCAGTCAGCGACCAGACTTCTTAACCCAGACTGCCCTTCACCTTCATGGAAATGTCAGTCTCCACAAAAGAAGGCCCGTAACTCCATTCCTAAAGGATCAAATGATCCCATTTTTTGCCTCACACATTCTTCCGACCTGATTACTCCCCGTGTGATTTCTGGTTGTACCCTCTTTGAAAATCGGACTTTTTGCCAACAAGTTTTAATGCACCCGGGACCTAAGAAAAACGTCAAATCAAAGCTCAAAGCAACCCAAATACGGCCACCTTTTAGGCCTCTTCTAATTGGCTTTCGCACGTGTGACTTTGCATAGATGTAGTGGGAGAATAGTTCTAATGGCTGCTGTATTTTGGGCCAGATACGCCAAACAGTCTGTGCGAAAATCACATTATTTTGATCATTTTGTTTATACGAGGGTACACTGTAACTTCTAATTCGCAAATTACTGTTCACGTCAGGTTCGTGAAGGAATCGCCACGTTGGCTTGCTTCCAGAGGCAGACACGACGAGGCTGATGCTATTCTGGCAGAGGTAGGGTGCGTGTTTGTTTGTTTGTTTATTTGTTTGTTTGTTGATAATGACAAGACGACTACTGTTACTATTGTTGACGTCGACGACGACGACGACGACGACGACGAAGACGGTGATGATAATGATGATGATGATGATGATGATGATGATGATGATGAGATGATGATGATGATGATGATGATGATGATGATGATGGTGATGATGATGATCCTTCAAGTTCAGCTAAGAACGCAGTGTGGAATGTCTTAATTCACTCTTTTTTGTGTAACACTAGTGTTTACCATGTGTGCTACGTTTGCCAGTACCGTAGACCTATGCACTATGTCACACTGCGTTTAAAAGAGGTTATATAATATGTGTTCAAAAGTGGTTTCAGAATTTTTTTTCAAAACTGGTTACAGAAAATGTGTTCAAAACTGGTTACAGAAAATGTGTTTAAAACTGGTTACACGAAAATGTGTTTACAACTGGTTACAGAAAATGTGTTTAAAACTGGTTACAGAACATGTGGTCAAAACTGGTTACAGAAAATGTGGTCAAAACTGGTTACAGAAAATGTGTTCAAAACTGGTTTCAGAAAATGTGTTTAAAACTGGTTACAGAAAATGCGTTCAAAAGTGAAATACTTCCATGTAGAGTGTAGTGAGATGACTCGCTGTTTCTTTTGCGTTAACCGGTGGAAGTTTGTCGCTGGGCTGTGTGGTTATGTATGGTGTCAATTTCGTGCATTTCAGAAGCTGCTGTTGTCATTATTTTATTTTATCTCGTTGGACTGGGTTTTGGTTTGGTTGATTGGTGGGCTGTTGGGTTGGTTGTAGTTTTAATGTGTGTGTGTGTGTGTGTTTGTGTGTGTGTGTGTGTGTGTGTGTGTGTGTGTGTGTGTGTGTGTGTGTGTGTGTGTGTGTGTGTGTGTGTTTGGAAGATTCAACAGTTTGTGGGTGTCTTCTTCTTCTTCTTCTTCTTCTTCTTCTTCTTCTTCTTCTTCTTCTTCTTCTTCTTCTTCGTTCATGAGCTGAAACTCCCACGTTCACTCATGTTTTTGCACGAGTGGGTTTGTACGTGTATGACCGTTTTTACCCCGCCATTCAAGCAGCCATACGCCTTTTTCGGGAGAAGCATGATGGGTATTTTCGTGTTTCTATAGCCCACCGAACTCTTACATGGATCACAGGATCTTTTACGTGCGCGCTTGGTCTTGTGCTTGCGTGTACACACTAAGGGGGATAAGGCACTAGCAGGTCTGCATTATTCATGTAATCAATTGTTATTGTGACGGTGTAGTTTTGAGAAAATCATTGGAGATGCTTCTAATCTAAGGTGCAGTGAATAAAACTCAGCTTTCCAGAAATCGGGTAGACAAACTGTAAACGCTATGATTCAATGTTTTTTTTAAGTTTTGTGTTTGTTTGTTTGTTTTGTTTAACAGGTGGCGAGAACGAATGGAAAGCCGCCTCCACCAAAGATTCATAATCCTGCTGAAAATGACCCGGAAGTGAAAAAAGAGAGTGTCCTGCGCATGTTTACGAATCCAACCACTTTAATAAGGACCTTGATAATCTTTGTTAATTGGTGAGGCTTTTGTTCTTGTCTCCTAGGAGGAGGGCAGAGAGACAGCGAGAGAGAGACAGAGACAGAATGAGAGAGACAGAGAGGTATAATCCCACCTCACCACTGATCTAAACCGGAGAGAGCGCGAGTATGCCAGCGCGTACGAGAGAGAGAGAGAGAGAGAGAGAGAGAGAGAGAGAGAGAGAGAGAGAGAGAGAGAGAGAGAGAGAGAGAGAGAGAGAGAGAGAGAGAGAGAGAGAGAGAGAGAGAGAGAGAGAGAGAGAGAGAGAGAGTCGAAGAACTGATGTCATGACACAATGCCATGTAATATTTGAGCGCAATGCTAATTGTACGTCATGATGACGTCACAGGGTGGTGGTGACGATGGTGTACTACGGTCTGAGCCTCAACGTGGGCAGTCTGGGCGGCAGTATATACCTCAACAACTTTCTATCGTCGCTGGCAGAGCTGATAGGATACTGCGTGGCCCTGGCCGGGCTGGGCAGACTGGGCAGGTTGGTGTTCCTGTATGATGTATTGGGACCTATCCTGCACCAAAAACAATTCTTATGCAAAACCATCCTCTGACTTCGGGTTAGGGGTAAGTTTGGGAATGGGTTAGGTATGTAAACAGTTTTAAAATGCGTCAATTTCTGGCGATGTTTGTGAACTAAGAATTCAATCGACACCGTCCGCGGGAATTTGGTATTAAGACATACCCGAAATCTTCGTTCACAAACATCGCCAGAAATTGACGCATTTTAAAACTGTTTACATACCTAGTAACCCATTCCCAAACTTACCCCTAACCCGTAGTCAGAGGATGGTTTTGCATAAGAATTGTTTTTGGTACGAAAATGAGTGAAACGTGTTGGTGGGGGAGAAAAAATATTTCGGCGAAAGAAAATTTCGTGACACCTGCGCCTTATCCACTCGGTGATTGCGCCCGTGTGGTCCAATATTTGAAAACGGCAACTGGTTGGAGAGATTAGTTACGAAGAAAATGACCCTTACTCACTATACCAAAGCCAACTCAACTGTCCAATCGTCGCCTTCCAATGCTTCTTCAAGACCAACATTGAAAAACAAAGCTAACCAAACAGCAACATTAAAATAGAAGCAAACTAAACATGGCAAACGGAGGAATACCTTTTTCTGTATGATCACATGCAGATGATAAAGTTGTATTGAATTGAAAATGTAATTACATCGAATTGAATTTGTTCCTGATGAAGCTCACATAAGCGAAAATTCGTACTGTCTTGTGCTGTTCTTGTATCGGTGATAACATAGAGAATACTACATGGCTTGCTGTGTCGTATCAGATTTACACGAGTTGTTTTTTTAAATATTGAACTGCGAGCGAAAGCGAGCTGTTCACTATTTGAAAAAGCAACGAGTGTAAATCTGGTACGACACAGCAAGCCATGTAGTATTCTGTTTATCCTACATACTGTACTTACGTGTATTTTACTGAAAATGTCTTGCAGACGAGGCAGCTAAATTGAAGACGCTTGTTTTGGAACCTCGATCTCTTCTAAAGCCTCGTGCAATCTATTACGTCAAAGCAAAGAAACGTCACTCTGAAAGTGTGGCGAGACGTGTTAGTTCAAAAGATTCATTGAGAGTAATTAGCGAGCGCAATTTTTGTTTCTATAATAACGTTTGTCTCGGTGACTTTGGCATCATAAGCAGTGGAAAAACAGGTCCCTGCCAGACTTGCTTGACATGACCTCATTTACATGATATACACACGTGTGATTTGAACGATTATTATCGCACGGGTGTCTCTCTCACGTATGTAGGATAAATATATCTTTGTTTGTTTAACTTTGTTCATCTCACCACAGTCACTTTGTTGTTTAGATATTGAATTGCATGATTGAACAAACTGGTTTATTATCTCACTATGCATTGTCCTAATTGTCTGTGTTTCAGAAAGTGGATGCACTGCGGCAGTATGATACTGGGGGGACTGGCCTGTATCGCCAGCATGTTTCCCGTCATGTATGGAGACGACTGTGAGTGTGTGAATGATCGGGACAAACAAACTCGGAACCTAAGATCGTTCAGGGAGGGTTTATGCGGTATTTCTTCAAATGACCATGAGAAATCCTGGACCAAACTTGTGCAGAACCAGAAAAAGAGCGTAGCGCGTTTGTGTTGCTTTTGCTGTTTTTGCCGTCGTCATTGTTGTTGTTGTTGTTGTCGTCATTGTCGGTTTTGTTGTTGTTGTTGTTGTTGTTCTTGTTGCTTTTTTTGTTGTCGTCGTCATTGTCGTCGTCGTCGTTGTTGTTGTTGTCGTCGTTGTTGTTGTTGTTGTTGTTGTTGTTGTTATTGTTGTTGTTGTTGTTGTTGAGCGTATCCGCACGTTGCACCCGCGGTACTTTTTGGTACAGATAAGGTGACTGTGACATCCGTAACACAATCCTGTACAATCGTTTTCAGTCGCCCAACCATATTATAGGCAGAGGTACTCCGTCTTCGGAGATTTCAAAATGAAGCATCCCGATAAAAGGCCTACTATACATTTTCTTGCCAGGGTACATCCATTCAATCAGATGTGTTTCTGTTGCAGCCGTTAGCTGGACGATGATAGTGTTGGCTAACTTGGGCAAGCTGGGGGCATCCTCAGCGTTCAGCATCATCTACCTGTTCTCCGCCGAGCTGTACCCCACAGTGGCGCGTAACTCTCTCATGGGGGCCAGCTCTATGGTGGCCAGGATCGGCGGCATTGTCTCCCCTTACATCGCTCAGCTCGTAAGTTGTCTTTCTTGTTACCCTCCACTTACCTCCCCTCCCCCGTCATAAGAGGGTGTTGTGGGTTCACTCCGGCAGTTCTTTTGTATGTCCTGTCTAGACGGGCGAAGTGGCGTGGTGGTAAGACATCGGCCTCTTAATCGGGAGGTCGTGAGTTCAAATCCCGGCCGCTGCCGCCTGGTGGGTTAAGAGTGGACATTTTTTCCGATCTCCCAGGTCAACTTATGTGCAGACCTGCTAGTGACTTAACCCCCTTTGTGTGTACACGCAAGCACAAGTCCAAGTGCGCACGGAAACGATCCTGTAATCCATTTTTAGAGTTCGGTGGGTTATAGAAACACGAAAATACCCAGCATGCCTAACCCGAAATCGGCGTATGCTGCCAGAATGGCGGGGTAAAAATGGTCATACACGCAAAAATCCACATGTGCAAAAAACATGAGTGAACGTGGGAGTCTCAGCCCATGAACGAAGAAGAAAAAGAAGAAGTATGCCCTGTCCTGTCTGTAGGCGCTCAGACCTGTAGTGATTATGCGCTGAAATGTGCTGAGAAGCTTGGTCGTTGATGATACACAGTCGTTGCGAAAAATGAACTTTGTGGCTTTATCGGAAGAGGAGTGTTGTCCTAACGACATGAAGGTCAGCAGTTCGTCTTTTTCTTGAATTCCAGAATCAAGGCCAGGGGACGTGTTGTACTCGTTGACATTTATTTCATTGTACATGTCGTAACATCACAACTTTTGTAACGTATCATCAAATCTGGCTCCTTAGGGTTCGTTTGGATAAGGAAGAGACTGCACCTTTTGGTTACGTAGAATAGGGACCTAGCCGGGACTTTAAACTTGATCGTGATTACAGTGTAGTTGGTGAGGAGAAATTGAAAGACTTAAACGCGAAAGTTAACTTTTTATTTTCTCATCCTCAACATAAAGTAGTGTATTTGCCAGTGCGTTTACATTTAAGACCAATAGGCCGAAGTAGAGTTCTGTGAACGATTTTTTTTTTGCGGGGGGGGGGGGGGGGGGGTGTTTAACAGTTATCCACCGTTCCGTACATTCACCGGCTTGTATTTTGATTATTGACGATAACGATGGTGGTACGAATGGTGTTCACAGAACGAGGTAGTGGAGGGAGACCTGGGAGTGGCTCTCCCCCTGGTGGTGTTCGGAGGGTCCGCCCTGGTGGCAGGGTTACTGGCCCTGCTTCTGCCCGAAACACTACACAACCCTCTGCCTGAGACAATCGATGACGCCATAAACTACGGAAAAAAGGTATGACTGAAAAAACTATTGATAGGGGACAAAATTAAAGCCCCAGTATGCCGAAAATGGTTTACAGAACGATTCAAATCTTCTCACGATAAAAACAGTTTTAGCCTGATGAAACACACTAGCTATAGCCTACAACTACCTCTAATGCCGCATTCAGAGCCAATGAATCACATTTAATGGCCATTTAGAACAAGTAAACCAGACAAGAAATCATTATGTTTATTTGTACTCTGTGACATCGGAAGATACCAGTTTGTTCTGTGCGCATGCTCTGTGCCGTTTCCGGTTCCGACAAGACGCCAGCCTTTCAGTGTTGAAAGTAACACGGTCTGTTTCTTTTGAGTCTTGTCATATTTTGGCTTCGACGAAACCGTGATCACGGAAGACGTCTAGTTTTGTTTTTGTTGTGGACGTGAACAACAATATGTCGGAGTCTACGGGCACAGAGGTGAGTGTGTATACTTTTGTTCTTTCATGCGGCAAAAATCTGCTCACAAGACTTGTGATACATGTCGATCATGATGATGTCCTGGATCAACCTCATTTATAAGCCAGACGTTTCTATACATCAAAATAATAAGATTGATTTCAAGTGCATACATATTTATATATTTGGACGTTTTAAGTGAAGAGGGGGGGTGGGGGTGTAACGGTTACTCCGGATACCACTACACCACCCTTTTAGTTTCACTTTCGGTTCTGTGGTTACAGAAATATAGGTGGGCGTTAGATCGCATTTCTTCAGGTCTGAAAGCGAGTCATAGCTCATGTCCCAGTGGTTTTTTGTTTGAGATTTCGCCGAGGGGTAGGTCACTAGGTGTTCAGTATATTAAAATCATCCTCACTGTAAATTCGTTAGCAAGTCACTAACCACAGTTGGTTGGTTTGCTCAAGGGCGTTTGCTCTGCTGTTTTATAAATGTCATTGTGAACAGGATTTTCCCATCCGAAATTATTTTGTGTGTGTGTTCTGTGTGTGTGTTCTGTGTGTGTACACATGAAGTGTTAGTTTGAGTTCAGTAGTATTTGATAATTATATAATAAGAAATCAATTTCAGGTTGATGCGGATGTCTCTACAGCCAGTAGTGGCTCACCAACATGGGTGTACCCTCTCAGTGATGTGTCGCTGTCAGGAACCCCTCCAGCGAGGGGAACACCTCCAACGAGAGGGAGGGGACGAACTATTCGGCCCAGGGGGAGAAGAGGAGCGACACTAACAGTTACAACTACAAGAGAAGCAAGTGATGGTGGAAGAGGGAGACAACCTGATGGAAGTGGAAGACAAAGAGGTGGCAGAGGAAGGCAGAGAATTCGACGCGGTTCCAGGGGACAGTTGGCCGTTACAAGTGCGCTTACTGTCATTCGTGACAGACGTTCTAGAATGAGAGTGAGTGCAAACTTCTTTTGTTTCTTATGTGATTTGGAACATGGTGTTGTTTACTGAAGTGTTAGTGTTGTGTTACTTTTTTTCAGCCCGACCCATGGAGATTGTAAATATGATATGACATTTGTCTTCTCTCTTATTTACTGTTGCAGACAATGATTGAAACTGTTAGCGAGCAGCGTCTGCGAGAGCTGTTTGTGACCATGCTGGAGAAGTACCCCAGCTTGGTCTTCGACGTTCTGGAGCCAGCCCCGGACAGACCAGACCATGGTCACCCCCCACCTGCTGGAGAGGGAGTGCCTGACTGGTGCATCTGTGGCAAGTGCCGCATAATGCGAAAAACGATTGAAGAAGTATGTTGCCGTAAGGCAACATGCCTCACACTCTTGGCCGTAAGTCAGTTGTATGTTTGTGTTTGTAGCACATTCCATACTATCCATTTGATGCAGGTACAGTGGAACCCACATTTTCAGACCTCACAAAGTCTAAGAAATTCAGATCTTAAAAAGGAGGGAGTCTTACTCTTAAAATTGTTGTAAATTTACAGAAGTTATGAAAACAATATCGGAGAAAACAGGGTCTTAAAATGGAGTGAGTCTCCAGTATACTCAAAATGTGACAAGCCTTCAGATAGATAATACTATGTTTTCTCTCAATCTAATTTTGGTTTCCTTTTTTTTCCCAAGCTTGAAATATACAATGCCCCCTGCATAAACATTCATCCAGAAACAGACACTTGTGAGGAAAAGGAAGGAGAAAACAAAAAAAGCAACTTTAAATGGTTTTAATATATGTTTAGAGAGCAAACACATGGAAATTCTAACAATCCTGTATGCAGAACATATAAAACACATACATAAACTCAATTTCTTTACTGAAAAAAGTTAAAACCATCAGTGAGATTACATACCACACATACTTTTCAATATGAAAAGAAGAAAGGAAAAGTATATGGCAGATGTGAAACCACGGTTTCTATGTACAACAACAAATGCATATTTCTTTCTATAACAGGATTTTGAGGTCCTTATTCTGGATGAAGCTGTCCTGAGCCTGGCCAGAAAGTATCGCCAGGACATGATACGGGCAGATGACGAGGCAGACGACAACAACAGAGCCAATAGGCATGCAGCATATCACCAGTTTATATTGTGGGTCCATGGGAGGCTTGGTGCGGGACAGAGACGTGTTATACCATCGTGTTGCGTTTGGAAGATCAGGGATAAATTTCCAGATGCATGGGGCCAATACACTGGATTTAAACCAGACCGTTTTGGCGATTAAACATGGTTAAAGCCATCCAGTATTTATAACATGTCAAATGTGTCATCTTTTCCTTGTATCTGTCTGTGGCAGTGAACAGTACATACAAGGCCAAAAATGGGGGCTGAAGGGTATTTTTGAGAAGAAAAAAAAAGAAAACTTTTATCTTGAAATTATGGTTAAATTTGTCACATAATTGTGTACGTGTAGTTGTAAATTTTTTTATTTGAGTCACCTAATCTAAAAATTACTTTTTTGTTGCAAACACTTCGTTTGTAATTTTTTTTAATGGTGCTCAAATCAAATGCTGTAGATACTTTCTTCAAAGTACAAAAAGTCAGATTTACAAAAAGTCTACAAGGCCAAGAAACCTGGGGTTAAAATTGCAGAAGATACTAGTGAGTAATTACAGGCATGGGAATTGTCCGCCAAACGGCGGATTTCCGCCGAATTTTGTTTTTGTTCCGCCGAAAATGCAAAAGTGTCCGCCGAAAAAATAAAGGGGGGAGGCACACAAAAAAGGCACCGGTTACTTTGGCCTTTGCGCAAAAGCCCGCGAAAACTTTCCGTACTTTGTTCACACACTGCTACCGCCCGCCTCAGTTATTGAACTTTTATGTTTGAAAGTAAACCAGATTGCACAGATTGTGTTACAAGTTACATTTTCCTGTTTGTCTCAACAGATCAATTTTTTTTTACAAATTTAAACCATATAATACATGTATATATTTTTGTTCTTCAAAAAAGCAAATATTGGTACATTTTTGTACTAAAAACTCTGATTCTAAAAACAGAATTTGATGGCAAACTTGGAGCTCAGATGACACTAGATTGCACCATCTGGGTTCTTTGGAGAAAAATTTTTCCGGGGGAGCATGCCCCCGGACCCCCCTAGTAAGACTAGGCGCTTCGCGCCGTCGACTTGACGCTTCGCGTCTTCAGTTATAAATTTTCCGCCTTTTTTACAATTTTCAATTCCCATGCCTGAATTACTATGCCTTTCCAATGGACCGCTAATTGTTTAACGGGGACCAAAATTCTTCGTACCTTAAATATTTATGTCATAAATCATCAAGATCTGTCTGCCCTACAGAATATCTTTTTTGAGCCGTCCTCTGCCAAACACAGTATCACACAGCTCTGTGCCGCACCCACAACAAATGAAATTGAATATTGATCAGCAACAACAACAAAATAAGAGAAAACTCAAATAGTATGGCATTATCAACGGATGCGAAACCGAAACGTGTTTGTTTTTCTGCATTTTGTGTTCAAGTGCAACTTATCAAAACCCTGTTTTGCCCATTCAAAAGCTGCTTTGGCGGGCAAAAGAGCAATGATTGTGTATACAAGCTTGGAAAATACCCACAATATCTCTAACCAGCCATCACCTTCCCATTATTCCCTTGACAGAGCTAACCTATTACCCGGATACATTTTTGCTTCCACTTTCAAACGCGTTCCGTACGCCACAAAAACATGATACTTGGCGCTTGTTTTAGCCCGTTGTTTGTAGAGTTGGCATTATCTAAAACAATTATAGAGCATGAAAGATGGAACAATTAATATTACAGAGAGCAAGATGATGTTGGCAAAATCATGTTGTCTCAAGAAACTACAAGTACAAACATTTTAGTTGGGGAAACGACAGTACTGGGTTATTTGGTGTACGAAATGACTGTTGGTCGTCCAACAAGTTGATTTAGAGATTGTTAGCGTTGTATTATATTCATTACGACATAAATTTTTGTGGACTGATTTTTTGTTTCTAGCACTACCTAAAATCACTGTGGTATAGAAATTATACATGTTGATTACACTGATTATAATTATGTTCTGATCTTATGATGTCTTTTTGTTTAAATAAAAAAAACTAACCAAACACTCATTTTCTATTCGGCTGAATGCAAGAAAATCTGGGTTTTTTTAGGTTTTTTATGCTATAATTATGGTACACGTTGTGGATTAAGTTATGGTGTCCATTCCGTAAGGGTTTTAACACCTTGAAATATATAGCCTAACAAAAATATCTGAGGTCAATTTTAAAGATCCTGAATCTAAGATTACACAGGCAAAATGACCTGGGATAAAGCCTTCCAAAAATGGGAAAGTCGGGTAAACAAAGAAGTAATGAGTGGATTGCAGCAGATATTTATTTTTCACCAAACACATGCTGTAAACAATTGGAAGAATACAAATTCTGTTTTGTTCTTTCAGCTCTGAGGTATTAATAATGTTTGGTCAGAACTTTCTAAAAACTGGTTAGCTAAGAGGGTTGCAAGTCTAGTTTGAAGAAAAAGCTGGTGTGCCAGAAAATCTGGACACCTGCTCAGCTGCTAGCTGAGCAGTTGGGGGCGGAGCCTGACCCATGATGGTTCGGGCAATGCGGCGGGGATCAGCATCCTCCAGGTCTCTGCTCCTCTTCATTCCGCGTCTGTCCTGCATGCGCTTGAGAAGAGCCTGGAGGGTCAGGTCTTTTAGGTAGCTGTAGTCTTTTTCCTCTTTCACAGGGAACACAGTCCACCGTCCACTTTTTTTATTGAAGCAACGGTGGTACCTACCAATAAAAAAAATGTGAGGATATATTGACCAAAGCAAGCCTTACACAACAATCACTTTACACGCTGGGTCAATATATTCGTGATTGTAACATATATTTTTTCTCAATAACAACGTTATGGCAACATACCTTTTTATTTTTTTGTAACACAGTTCTCAGTCTTAGCAACCCCCCACTAAAGTCTCGTGTTAGTACTTTGAAGAACAAAAAAAGGAGTATAGAGAATTTGTATAAAAGATACTTTTGGTTTACTGCAGCTTTACTGCAGTTTACATAATAGTTCTAACCCACGTTCCACACTATTGCTCACATAGTTGCCTACCCTGTGTGAAATGTACCTGGAAACATAATTGATGTGTCTTTTTTCTCTGACTGTTTTGAATAGTTTTCTCTTCATAATTTGATGTTTTATGTTATGAACAAATGTAATGTGATTGCAATTTCTATGATTTCTTTTCATGCAGAAAAAAGGGATACCATCAGCTTGTTTGTGTCTATTGATGTGGACAGTGTATGTTGGTATGTGTGCTGAAGTAACCAAGAACACAATAACCCGTAACAAGAAACAAACAATTGAAACAACATAAAAACAGCAAAATAATGACAAAACAACACCATTTTAATATATATCTTACTGGATTTGTCCATCTGGTTTTGTTTTCACACTCCTACCCAAATGGAAGTTGTGGTCCAGAGCAGCAAGGACATTCCTGATCCTGTACACTGGAGGCGTGTAAGCATACCTCTTAGCACAATACATGAGTATGTGCTGGTGAAACACCTCCAGGTCAGCTGTGCTCCTGTGTTGTCATAATGCACAGATGTCAGATATCATGGGTCTAAGTTCATACTACTGCTATCAGTATTGTTACCATACCAAACTGAACATGCTATGCTCACTTTATCTGTGTTCTGATGCTGTTTTTAATAACTTGATAGCCCAGGTTTATTCTTTACACACGGACAAACCACATGTTAATGCAAATACTATCACCCTCTTCTCGATTCCCAGTCAATAGCCAAATTCTGGTTATCCAAAAATCGTCTGCATGAAAAATATTTTGTCCAAACTAGACTAAATGTAATAAAAAGATCCCACCTTAAACGAAAACAACTCACCGGAAGTTCAAGTAGTGTTTCACTTTACTGAGAAGGCGAGGGTGCAGGAGAATGTTAGCCAGTTCCTTGATGGTATCGCTGTCCTCTCTGGCGTCCAGCCAAGGTTTGTTTCTGTCACTGTCAGACAGCTCACCATGCTGGCAGCATCCAAGGGCCCACTCATGGTCTCCTGTGATGTGGTGCAAAACACCGCGAAGGAGCTCCTGTACACAAGTTTAAAAAAAAAAGATACATACTCAAACAACCTTACTACTAGGACTTACATAATCGATAAACTGAAGGCTGAAATATGTGGTTTAGTTACATATTGACAACAACCCCCCTCAGTTTGTATCCAGAGCAATTAGTTTTTCTATGCCTTGTTACACGAACGGATTTCATATATCTTCCTTCTTTCCTTATCTGAAATTTACCCCCAAAAGTCAGCACATTTTATATGGCAATTATATAATTAAGTGCATGGGGTGACAGCTGTTTGTTGGCCATGGAGGTCAACTTTTTAACATTTAAAGTACATGCATAGCATTAAAAAAAACATACCACAAACTGCCTGTGGTCTGTAGCTGTTCGGCAGGTGAACCAAAAATGATTCACGATGTCTTTCGTCCACTTCTGTAGAGCAGCATGTTTCCTTAGGCTTCCAAGCTAAAATACAGAAGCAATTTGTGCATTATGCATACAGCTAATTTACATACCTTTCCTAATCTATTCAATTTTACAACAATAACCATCTCAGTATTACTGCCCTTCCAATGCAAAATAAAGTTTACCAACATGGTGTCTTTTCCATATTGTTGGAAGATAGAACACTGAAGGTGAGATTATTGCATTTAACACTGTCATATAAGTTATAATGATGCTTCCATCTTGCTTGGTTTGATTTTTGGAATCTCTTTGTTATTACCCACTGGGTCATTTGTCTCAGGTAAAGCTGCTAAGGTCTTTGCAGTATATGGGAAGGTTGCACTTGCCTTCATTCAAGGAAATAATGATCATGAAACACCCTTTTGACCTCCCAATTTTAGACCTCCCCTGTTAAGACCTTACTTTTCCAGAATGTCTGTTCATAACCTCTGTAAATTCACCAACATTTTAACTTTAAGACACAATTTTCTCAGATTGTTGAAGGTCTTAAAAGGGGTCCCATTGTGTCTGTTACTTACTTCTATTCTAACAGAAACACTAGGACATGAAACAGTTATAGACGCTTCTTTTATAAGTCTGATTTGGATCAAACATCGTATGACATAATCTAAATTCTCCTCAATTAGAACAGTTTTGACGCAGCATCACTCACTTATGTTGTCCGTCAGGTAAAATGTGAAAAGCTTTCATGAATAAACACTAAATTATCAGCTTATTACTTGCCATAAACAAAACGATTTAAATCAACCTTGTCACCCCCGTCGCGATATAACCTTGAATGGTTGAAAACGACGTTAAACACCAAATAAAGAAAGTAAAGTAAAGAAAGAAACCTTGTCACCATACAGGCATGAGACCAAGGGTAGGGCGGATGATGTTGATGGCGAGAGAGGTGAAGGGACGGGGAATGTGTACAGTGCCGTGAGCCGGGCCGTGAGCAGTGCCCACCAATGTTTAGCTCAGGCACCGTCGCGGCAGACGCGCCTTAGTTCTATGCAGCAAAATGCAGCGCGCTATTCTGGCCATCTGGTCAACTGTCGTCCTCATCTCTAAGGCAGACTGATACCAAGAGGTGTAAGTTACACCCGCCTTCAGGCTCAGGCATTTTCAAACGCTCGACTCAAGACTGCATATGACAATATACCTTTGTTAGTTTCTTGCTCAGGTTCTTCGCAGCATGCCAGATGTCGTGCGAATGACTCAAAGCAGGATATGTGCCCTCTGAAATATAAGCAACAGTGTCGTTACTTTGTGTTTTAATTGTATAACAACACTTGGAACTGAACTAATTTAGTGCAAATGTAAGCTCACACAACAATGTATGTGTACTTTAAAAAATAAAAACCATTACTTGTCAAAAAAATGTTTTCTTCTGATAACAACCTGACAGATGTTAAAAAACCCAACAACAAAACTCTTTTTAAAGCTTTTGCCATTATTGCATACTCACTCATCACAGCTCCAATGCCTGTGTGTGTGCATCTGTGACCACCTCCTTCACATTGATGCCCTTCTGCAGGAGGTCACTCATTGCCCTGCGGAAGCCCTCTGTCTCCATTCGTGGCGACTTTCCGTCCGTCTCCCTCTTGTCGACAGTTTTGATGGTCAGGATTTTTTTGGTTTCACTGTCCATCAAAGTGTATGTGCAGTACTGGGCACAGTACCCAGGCGAGTCATTGCGGCCATCTCCTGCAAAAGACCAAGAAACTTACTTGCATGCAACTATTTTTCAAGGAGTGGTAACGGCCTGATCATCAATGCATTGCGGCTGGCTTGGACTTTCACTCTTTCAGACAGGATAAAAAAATTGTCAAGGGAAGAAGGGTGGGTTTGGAATCACATTACATTTTCATGCGTGACAACACTGGCCATTATTCTTTCTGCCATTTTGCAAGAATGCAAGTAGCTTCCAAAGAAGAAAAATCACACACAGATCAAATCAATGAATTACCCAAAACAACTATCTCCTTGTTTCTAATTGAGTCCAGGACCCTGGTCTGGTGATCCTTCCAGAAATCATCGATCGTTGGAACAATGTAATGGCCCTGAATCTGGAAGAAGGACGTTCTTGAGAGCATCTTCAAGTTCAGGTGCTTCCCCAGCATTTCGATTTTGCCAAAATTGTTGCCCGATGTCACTATTGCCATTGCCAAACGGAAGTCCCCGCTGTGAAGGCGCCTGTTGAGAATGGGCTGGGAGCACCAGGTGTTGCTCACATGACCACTATCGCATACCTGTCAGAAAAAAACAGGATCGTAAGATTTTCATTGGAACCAGAGAGTTTTCATGAGTTTGTTTTTTATGGACATGACCATGACTGTCACAAATAATGGCTAACTTAGTGCATTCGTTTGTATCCTTAATCAATCAAAATTCAGCTGTTCAGACGCTGATTCTCTTACTACTCAGTGCTGTCAACTAAAAAGGGTCTATTTATTGTGAATTATATATCTTGTGATCCAGTCTTACCCATTTGACGTACAAAGCAGAGCCCACAAAACTGTGCTCAAGTGTGACTGGTTTGCCACACTTGTCACTGTCAGCTATGCAGGTGGTGATGGAGGTCAGGGCCAACTGCTTGACCTGCTCAACGGAGCAAAGGGCCATGGGAGAGCTTGCCACCTTTTCGCATTCCAGCTCATGTACCAGGTGGATTCCTCTCCCAATGAAGCCTTCCTCCTCTTCTTCTTCCTGAGGGTCCTCTTGCTTCAGTTCTCCAAAAAACATCTCTTCGAAGCTCACCTCTGTTGCCTCTTTCTGTACTTCCTCTGGGCTGAAATAAGTGAAAACAGTGTCACCAAAGCACATAAAGGGATGGCCATAAAAAAATGCATTCAAAAGTGTATACAGTGGAACCCCCCTTTTAAGACCCCCCACCCCCAATTTAGGACCCTGTTTTCTCAGCTTTCCTCTTCATAACCTCTGTAAATCTTCCCCCATTTTAAGACCTGATTTTTTCAGATTTTTTGAGGTCTTAAAATGGGGATTCCACTGTATATGTGTGTCTCTGCACTGTAATTACGCTGTGCCAAAACGTGCTTTGACGGTCACCCCCTGAGTTTGATTACATTTTTTTTTATCTGTTCGCATCTTTCATGGCAAACCAATGTTTTTTAATGACAAACATAACCCATAGAGATAATAATCATAACCGTGCTAGATATGGTCATTTCTGTTTGACAATAAAAAAAGAAAGAAACGAGATGCGTGGGTTGAAACGAGTGAGTGTGAATGGGACACTTCAAGGGAACTCAGGATTTTGCTTGTTTGCTTGTTTACCATCGACTTACCTATAACTTACTGTGTGTGTTTGTAGATGAAGTATAAGTCTTCAAATCTGTCCCACAATAAATAAAAATTTCAAACTATTTCTTAAAAAAAAAAGGATTGAAAAGGAACGGTTTCGGACGTTACACATAATGTCAAATGTGCCTTGTGAACGAAAAGTTCGTCTGCTACTCCACTGTGAGCCGTCGTCAACATTCACGTTAATGGCGACTACAAATTGCACTCTTTGAACGTAATTTACCACACAAAAAGCATTAGACCGTGTGCTAGTCAGTCTTTCAGCTCTGAAAAGGTCAGTACTTTTTTTTTTGTCAAACGGTAACGTACGAAAATATCCAGATTCCAAAAAAGGTATTCTACATTTTCGCGGTAGAAAGATTATTTGGGGAAGCCATCTTTACCCAGAATGCACTCTGTGTTTGATTTCCCAAGATGGCGGCAAAGAAGAGAGAAGGTGAGTGTTTATAATTTTTTGTCAGGCACATCGTACTGGTAACGTCCGACATAATATAACGACTGAATTGCAAGTTTTTAGTGTTTTTAAAGCTTTTTAATGCACACTACAACGGCAAAAACGGACTGAAGCGGCAACACCATGTGTTTGCGTCCACACGTGTCTATGTACCGGGCATGAGTGACCTCGGCTTTCAGTCGTTACGTGGACACAGCACAAACTGTGTCCATTCAGTTCTACATCTACCAAGTGTAACATCTGACATGCTCAACAGCCTGCAGACTATATTTACAAACTGTTTGTCACTTTGTTTCTGGTTTTAGATGTGGTACACAATGTATTAAATAAGATTATTTTTGTTCTGACAAGATTTCTGTGTTTGTTGCATTTTTAATGAAATGTGTGTGTACTGCTTGCTGTCGGACGTTACACAGGACACAGTGAGCAGATGAATTTATGGGACAATAAAATTGAATTTTGGTTTGGATTTGATGTGAATGTCAATTTCAGCATCTAAGTCAATGATAAAGATTAGATTCAGAAATATCTGGCAAGTAATTATCATACTGTGGCTAGTTGTACTGTGTCCAGTGTAACATCCAACATCAGTCGGGTGCCCGTCTTTATTGATCAATATCTAAAAAACGCTGCTTTCATTTATCTTTTTAAAACTTGAAACACATTCAGGAAACCTCAGTCTTTAATGCTGCAACATCCAACAACAAATATAAACAGTTTTATTTTTGCCTCAAGTGTCCCATTGTAAGGAGGCAGGTTCTGGCACAGCATCTAATGTGTTTTAGATTTATTCAAGCTACAACGTCAACGGTAGACAGCTACTATGTTGAAGGCACTGTGCTGGACAGCTAGTCTTCACGGATTCGGTTGGCCTACTTCTGTATATCAATAACAATTAATCTATATTAAACCAGTCTGACAATCACAGCGCATGACGTGCAGGAAAAGTAGCGTGCGGTGCCAGTGAGACGTAACATCATGAGTCAACTTAGAAAAGAAGCGACTAAAATATTTAGCCATCTTTATTATCGATTTTGTATTTTTCGTCAAATTTACAACATCCTGCTGTTGCCTATGTTCTTTCAGATCAACACTGCTCGCGTGAAAGAGAAGAAACCTATAACACTTTGAAATTGACCAGGACACTATAAAGTGGGACAATTTATAATGAATAGATATAGTCC
This sequence comes from Littorina saxatilis, assembly GCF_037325665.1. Lineage (NCBI taxonomy): Eukaryota > Metazoa > Mollusca > Gastropoda > Littorinimorpha > Littorinidae > Littorina > Littorina saxatilis. The sequence goes on along the minus strand of NC_090252.1, from coordinate 19,115,063 downwards.
GTCCGGGTGACCAGCAGAGGACGTTTTAAATCATTTTTAAAAAATCCAATAAACTTTTGCATAGTGTCTACAAATAAAAGTTGTTGAGGACGATTAGTACTATCTTGTCTGAAAAGGGTTAAGCACTAGAGTCAATAGTTTTTGTTGTACTCTGGTAACATTTTTAGCGATGTGACCAAAAGTGGGTAAATATTAACCCCGGATGAGCCTCAGTGACGCATAACGCTGACCTAAGCCAGCCAGGTGTGCCGCGTGAGCACGTTTTTCACACCAATTCTGTAACATTGCATTCCTCTGAGCGTAAAAGTTAAATCTAAAAAAAAAAAATACAAACACGAGAGTTCAAGAGTTCAAATGAATATATTATTTATTTATTATGAAGAGCTTATATAGCTATTCTGATGGACACGTGGGGGGATTCGGGGGCTGTGATTGGATGGTCTCACACATCCCTTTTCCGATCATCAAAGCATAACGCTACGAAAGTTGGCCATTTTTGCCGATATCCAAACGATATCGGCAATAACAAAGACGCATGGTTCCGGTTTCTTCCACGTGTATAAAGTACACGCATACCTCGCCAGGCTTGTGTCTGTGGCTAGTCGACAGACGATGCCATTTGCTTTGTGTGTGTTTTTGTTGTTGCTTACTGTACATGACATACATTACGTGTAAAATCCAGTTCTTTAACTGGCAGCAAACCTTGCAAATTTCCAGAAGCTGCAACCTGAAGCGACCTATCTCTGATTTTTGCAGACGATCTCTCCAATCACCAATGTTTAACACAAAATCAGCAAACTCTCCTGTCACATAGAACGTCCATTGTGTAGTGCAATGTTGAAATGAAGTTACCGGTCTGAAGCATTTCATCGTTTCTTCTGAGACAATCCTTGTTCTCTTATCATCTACAGATTTACCGCAGTCTTCACCACGCGAATTCCCAACAGAAGTCAGACTTTCGAACATACAATCTACGTAGGCAAGCATGATACGTCATAACGTCATATGATTCCTAAGATATTGACGTAATGCTAAGCATCCGGTTATCTTGAGTTTTCTCCGTAATACATGTCCGTGGGTTTTTACAATGTTCGGTTATTTCCGTGGCTTCATGCAGAAAGGGAACCGTCGTCTGCAATCAACGACATGGACCATTCTGGTCCTTGTTGCTGACAAAAACATGATTTTAACACAGAATTTAATGTCAGAATAGCTATATAAACGCTATTGTGTTTTCATCGTAGCAATAGGGTCCGATATTTAGACTCGAACAAGTATAATGCGACTCGTCTTCGACTCGTCGGCATTATACTTGTCTCGTCTAAATATCGGGCCCTATTGCTACGCTGAAAACACAATAGCTGTTAATATAGCGCGAACCACAATTAACTGTGCTCTCCGCGCTCTACATGCTGTTTGAAATGGAATTTTTTACAGATAGACAAACAGACATTTTTTACACACAATATATAACGTATTCACATCGACCAGCAAACTTCAAGCCTATTAGGCGAACATTCACCTTTCACGGCCTATTATTCCAAGTCAAACGGGTATTTGGTGGACATTTTTATCTATGCCTATACAATTTTCTCAGGAAAGACCCTTTTGTCAAGCGTGGGATCTTTAACGTGCACACCCCAATGTAGTGTACACGAAGGGACCTCGGTTTTTCGTCTCATCCGAGTATTAGACTTTGAGGTAAAGCGTGGGGCTCTTTTGGGGTATACATGTGATAATTTTTCTTTCAATTTCGGACAATTTCACGTGTACAGGGCTTAAACCACAATAGATATTTGTTTGTTTGTTTGTTTGCTTAATGCCCAGCCGACCACGAAGGGTCATATCAGGGCGGTGCTGCTTTGACATTTAACGTGCGCCACACACAAGACAGAAGTCGCAGCACAGGCTTCATGTCTCACCCAGTCACATTATTCTGATACCGGACCAACCAGTCCTAGCACTAACCCCATAATGCCAGACGCCAGGCGGAGCAGCCACTAGATTGCCAATTTTAAAGTCTTAGGTATGACCCGGCCGGGGTTCGAACCCACGACCTCCCGATCACGGGGCGGACGCCTTACCACTAGGCCAACCGTGCCGGTTCCACCACAATAGATACAAACTAGTACTTTTCACACAAAATAGTACTACTTGCCTATAACAACTTTTGTTCTTAAATACATACCAAAATATCATTTGTTTATTTTTAAATAATTTAAAACGTCCTAGGCAAACGACAAGAAGAAGATTTAAAACGTCCTATATTGGTCCTTCTAACAGACAATACAGTAGTCTAAGCAACAACCAAAAAGACCTTGGATACAGAAAAATAAAACAATGATAGCACTTCCATACCAACGATGAATTTAAAACTTATGAACAAGACTTTCAACAACTTACAGAATGGCTTCCAGCTTGGTTCATACTCTGGATCATCAGGATCCGCTGTCTCTTCACAGTCTGACTCAGACTGCAGGGTGATGTCAATAGAAGTCAAGCTGCAAACAGTGTAAAAGGATGAAAAGTTTATCCTAGCACAAGCACAGATATTACTTTCCAGGCATAGAAAGGACAATGTTTGTACAATCTAACTACCTTACGGTTTTCTAGTATCATCGCACACACTTACATTTCTTTCTTACTTAATGTCACAAAATAACTTTTAAAATGTTATTGCCCTGGTGGATGCCAAAAACAAAAATAAAAAAGCTTACTTAAACGGATCAAGGAATGATGCTGATGGCCGTCTCAACGCTCTCGCAGCCCTTGTTTGTGTAGGTGGAGTACCTCTGCAACAGATATGTATCATTAATAATTATGTGATGAAATATCAGGCTCAGAAAATACCACCCACTTGCACAAGAAGATGTACGATGAGAAACAAAACAAACAAAAATAGAAATCTTCCATTCAGACCTTCCCAAACCACACAAAACTACTACCCATAATGATCATGGCAATAGTGCCTGAACATGCATAAACAAACAACAAGAAGAAAAAAGGAAACAAAACAAACAGGCAAATTTCCTTGACTGGGAACTGAACCCAGATCACTTCTGTGGAAGCACTATCATCCTACCACACCAGGTGGGCTTTCGAAGAAATAAGGGGAGTATACAATCTAACGTTGGACTGTGTCGTCCATGATGAAGCGTCATTTAGAATCTTTCATGATCAATATCTGCTACTCATACTCAACAGACATAAATGTCAGCTTGTCAGGTGGTGATGGAAACTGACCATGACTGGCATGAAAACACACAACAAATGGGAGGGATCGGTTCAGAAATGACCATTTGTATGATGTTGACCAAAGTGGCATAATATTACATGTATATACATACTCAGGGAGAAAAAAATGAAGACAGAAATAATAGATGGAATGGAAGCTTCTTGCTTTGGCAGCATGCACTGCTGTGCAAACCGTGCCATTTACTTCTAAGCCCCAGCACCGAGTGGTCAGATAAGGGACGACAGCGCGCTGCCTCAGACTAAAAATAAATGTTGGTAATGTGCACTGTGTGGGCTCGCTGTTGAGCACACAGAACCAAGCCCTGACCTGTGACTGGTCCAGAGTGCAAAATTCGAGTTTCTGCCTGCTCTCTGCTGGGGCAAAAACACCTTGTGTCTAATTTTACTGCTACCTCCAAGCAATGCCTTTAGCACTATGGCAGTGTAAACAGTTTCTGTCTCAAACCGCACACAACGTAGGAAGACCTATTCTAGGCACTTGCATGCAATCAATATCATAAACCTGGTTAAAACACTCACACATTCTGTAAATACTGCTCAGTTGTTTTTCACACTGCTAAAAATCACAGGAAACGGAAGAGCAAAAATAACTGTGAGCCTCATGTTCAATGGTCCGAATGTAAGAAGTTTGGCCAATCACAAAGCTGGTTTCAGAACCACTCCTATCTGCTACAGTGTATTGAGAAGTAAGATATGGTAAATGATGCGCTCGGCTTTTATTTCTTATGAGGAGGAGATACAGAAGACAGAAAAGGCCTGCTCACTCGACAAATCCCAGCAAAAATGTTGATGAAAATTATGACAACCAACTTCCAAAATTAAAATCATTACTATAATAATAGTGATCATTCTTTATTGCAAGACAACTAAAGCAGTGGTGGAGCAGATGACCATAAACCACATTCCGACAATTTACAAGAGTATCGTTGTTAAATACTAAAAGGCCCTTCACATGTCTCTGACAGTGCATACATGTGTTCTCTGCAAGACAGATACATAGATGATTCACACAATGCCACTTCTGCTTTTCTTTCTTTCGCAGTTTCACACACTCTCTCTGTCTTACATGGGGCGGGGATATAGCTCAGTTGGTAGCGCGCTGGATTTGTATTCAGTTGGCCGCTGTCAGCGTGAGTTCGATCCCAGGTTCGGCGGAAATTTATTTCAGAGTCAACTTTGTGTGCAGACTCTCTTCGGTGTCCGAACTCCAACCCCCCCCCCCCCCCCCCCCCCCCGTGTACACTACATTGGGTGTGCACGTTAAAGATCCCATGATTGACAAAAGGGTCTTTCCTGGCAAAATTGCTTAGGCACAGTTAATAATTGTCTACCTATACCCGTGTGACTTGGAATAATAGGCCGTGAAAGATAAATATGCGCCGAAATGGCTGCAATTACTGGCCGTATAAAATTTCATCTCACACGGCATCACTGCAGAGCGCCTAGAACTGTACCCACGGAATATGCGCGATATAAGCCTCATTGATTGATTGATTGATTACATTGCAGTGGTGATAACTTGTGTGTGGGAAACCAGCAGCAGATCTAAAATTGCACCGCATAAAAAAGCATAATAGCACAATGATAGGAAGGAATGCTACACATGCAAGAGAAGCTAGCTGCTCCCTTTGATTTGACACTGATAAAACATCTTCACTTTTCCTCTACATGTACATTCAGGCTTTCGTCCTTGGATTTTGGGCGACCAAAAAGAGAGGAAAGGAAAGATAAGCAGAGATGTTTATAGTATTGTTACTGCTTGAAGTTGATGATTCTGTTAGTAATTTCACAACAAAGAGATGATTTTGTTTGCCATTTCACAGCAAATAGTGAAAGAGACTTACCCCTGCTTTGGGCCAACCTGATCTTCACTGTCTGTGGTAAGAATTTTCTCAACACCAGACAACTGGCCTTCACTGAAATAAATTGGAACAAAACTAAGCTTTACACAGGTCAGTGACAAGATAACTCGCATGTTTACTTTTTGAAAACAACAAAAAACGTGATCAACATAAAAAAAGCCAAATAAACATCCTGTAAAAAAACAACAAGACACAACCTACAAAATATGAACTTGACAACTGTAAAGTACATGATCATAGAATTATATGGTTCAATACCAATTCCTCACACAATTTTTAATTTTTTAATTTTCAATTCACATTTATTGCACCTTTACATTCAAAACTTAAGTCTTCATACCTCTCAGATTCAGCTGCAGATATTTCTGACATTCCAGGTGTTGGGTGGCCCATGTGAAATAAGTGCGTGGTGGTTGCTGGAGTTGAAGTAAGTACCCCTGAGGTACCTGGGACGGGCTCTTTTTCGGAAGCAGCTCTGTAAAATACAACGCACTGTGTCACTCTAAAACAACCTGTATATAGGGAATGCTAAAAATTAAAAAAATGAAGCAGGTGGTACCATGGCAACTGTCATTAGACGCAACTTGTATGTAGTGGAGAAATAGCTCTTTCTGTAGCGGTGCTGCGTTCAATAATACTTCTACTACTTATAAATCGCTATCAGTGTGGGTTCGATTCCCACATTTTTTGAGGAATTTATTTCAACTTTGTGCAGACTCTCCCTGGTGTCCGCGCACCCCTATGTGCTCACGCGCATGCACACGATAAAGAACCTAAATTCACAGCGAAAGTCTCAGTGCTTGGAAACATGAATACACACATGCAGGAAAAAAATGGGTAGTGCCTTGACTTTATCATTGTATGGCAGCTCGCTTTCCCCAGGAAGAAAGCAGCCCGAATTTCCATGAGGGTAACCTAACACTGTAACTGGATTATATAAATATTCCTTATCCCTAGACTTAGCAGAAATCATTCATACTTGTTCACAGTTGGAATTGGATGCTTTTTAATTTAAATTTTAGTCTAAATATGAACCTTTTTTTTTAACAAATAAAATTCAATGCTAGTGCTTAGAAGTTGGTTTACTTACCTGCTTGGAACAGAAACAGGTACATGTGGTACAGCTTCATGGTCTGTATGTAACATCTTTGTACTTGTAGTTGTACTTGTATTGTAAGACTTTGTAGTTTCATAACTGACAAACAAAAACACAACCATTACAATGCATATATATATATATATATATATATATATATATATATACATATTGAACAGAAACAGTAAACAGCAGATGGTAAATGAATAGTGTTTGCGTTTGCTGATGCAGACAGTGCTTGAACATTAATTTTAAATCTAATGAACATTTGTTTCTATTTTTAGCAACAAAAAGAATGCAAAAAAACCTCTATACATTGCAGTTATGCTAACGTTTTTGTGTATGCTACTGCTAGTTCAGGCCTGAAAGTCCCAAATAATGGCACACTAGCCTTTGGCCAGTGATTCTTAAACTTTACTAATACTAAGACTAGCCAGACAGCAAACTTTACTACAGTATAGCCAAACCAACAATTTGTTACAGTAACTTTTCTGGCATTTGGCAAGTAGATGAGTATTTCTACTCGCCAGTTACATGTTTCTACTCACCATGGCGAGTAAATTACTCGCCACTTTCAGGGCTGTAGTTTTCACAGCGATCAGAAATGGTTCAATTTACAATGCATCATTGCATGTGGCTGTGCACAGACTGAGCAAGTACGTTGTTGGGTTACCCTTGTCGATCCCAAACGCATGCATGCATGATCAGAAAAATACCCGTGGATGAATAACAAAACAAAAGCAAAAGAAAACAAAGCAAAGAGTATAAAATACAACAACGTACGTGTCGAGAAGGACTTCTGCCAAACTAGGATTTGTCAGACCGAGGCTTTCCTTCAGCTCTTTCCATCTGTTCACCTGTTTTCCGATACTAATTACTTTTGCCTTTTGGACACGCTGATTTTGGTTGCGTCTCCGTTTTCTCTCCGATGCAGACAAGACGTTGTGCCTTGGGTTTGTCACCCTCTTACGCTTTCGAGGGATCACAGATGGTTGGTTATCTGCTTCCATGATTTTATCTTCTTCTTCAGCGTTCCATGTTGGTATTGACTTCGAAGTACTTCCGGGCGTGATTTCCGGTATTGTATACAGCCAGCACCAAAACGAGGCGCCAATGTCGTAGAAGACTCATCCACGAAAATAAATTCTTTGAAAATTTATCACGCTCGACAGAAAGCAGCCAGGATGTTCCCGTTCGCTGAGCGTTCAAATGGAAGTATGCTTGTACTGTATTTAGACGCTCGGGGAGCTCTGTGATGGTTTACGGGAGGCTTACTGTGCCTTTAACTATAGAATAAATAAAATCAAGGCCATGAACTCTGACACAACTTTTGATATAAGAGCCCAATAACTATGGGTAAAAAAAGGTGTGACTGCCATTATCTCTGAAACATTTTGATAGGGGAGGCCAGTTTACTATATATATAACAACCCTTGATTCATGATACATTCAAAAAGGCATGGGGCTGGTAGAGACTAAATACTAATCATATTTTTGAAGAATGTAACTTTACGTCTGTATGTGACGTACGATCGGATGTTCCATTGTTGTGTTGTAACTATAGACGCTTGGTCTGTGCACCTTGAAGAAGGCCTGCGGGCCTAAAATTTGGATTTAAAAAGATGCGACATTCTGGCTTGGTTTTGGACTTTTTATTGTGTTGTTTAAATAAGCTTTGTTAAGCTTTAAAAAGTTTTCCAGCCTTCATTGTGTGGCGTGGTGCAGAGGAAAAAGAGTTTCTTGAATTCTGTATATAACAACAATATATGGAAAATAGGTATTACTACCATGACATCTGCCAAATTGTTTATAAAGGTCCCGTTAGCTATGGAAAATGTTTTGACTACCATGAACTCTGACAATATTTTGATAAAGGGCGTCATTAACTATGGTGAGGGGAGACATGACAAATTGTTGATAAATGACCCATTAGCGATGGGGACAAGGTATGACTGTCATGAACTCTGACAATGTTTTTGTGTATAAAGGACGCCATTAGCTATGGAAATAGATATAACTGCTATGAACTCTGACACATTTTTGATAAAGGACGCCAATATAACTATGGGAAAAGGTATGCCAGCCATTAACTCTAAAAAAACCACTGTTGATAGAGGACGCCATGAACTATGCAAATGAAGATATGACTGCTATTAACTCTGGGAAACCCTTTGATAGAGGACGCAGTTAACTATTGAAAAAGGCATGAGAGCCATTAACTCGGACAAAAACCTTTTGATAAAGGATGCCGTTATATTACCTATTGAAAAATGTATGACTGCCATTAACTCTGAAAACTCTTAAGATAGAGGACGCAATTGACTATTGAACAAGGTTTGACGTCACAAGCCTATTGGAACAAGTCCTACGACGCTGATCCAAAAGTAATTAGCTTGTCATCTATATTTTGCAGAACACTGCCAAGAAACGTGAGGGAGCATCGCAAGCCTACCAAAACAAGGCCTTCGAGGCTGGAGAAGAGGGGAAGAACAACATATAAATGCGATCTGAACACTGCAAACATACCTTCTTGTACGATGTACTTAAATGGTCTTAACAATACCTTCCTTCATATGTGAACGAACGTGTTCTTTTCTTTTCTTTATTTTATTTTTATTTTATTTTTGACCTCAGTTGCATGCATATTGCTTCAACCTTGTTCTGTTGCATTTTTCTGTTTTCTGTTTGTGTGTGGCGGGGGGCATCCTTCTTCATTGGACTCTTTTATACTGACATTTCTTCATTAAATTCAAATATATCATTCATAATTCACTTTAAACGACTTTTCTATAACGCAGTTCCCTCTCAAAAATGCGCAACATGTCCTGGGGGGAACCATAAGGAACATGCTCTGTTCCGTTCATGTCAGGCTGTTGCACGATGCAAAAGCATCCTTTCACTTGTACTCACAGCAAGAATCAACAGCTCTCCGTGCAAATCGTTGTGTTTGTGCGAATTATATGTGTTGTAGTTTGACACTGATATCACTATAATTAATTCAACCAACGGTAGCTAAGCTCCGGTTTGAATGGGGTTTGACAGAGTGAATGCTCTTGCTTTTAGTGAGGCAAGCTTTCTCTACACGTGCTCCTTGTCCACGGTTTTCAGACACATCCCTCGCTAGTGACTGGCCTATAATGTCACGTGGAAAAGTTTGACAAACTGAAAGCAAGAGTATTCGAGACAGTGACAAAAGGTCAGGTGTCATGTCTACTGTCCCGAATGACACACGATTGCTGACATTTCACCATTGCCAAAAGAATAAACAAATAAGAAATAGGTAGAAAATGAATGTGAAAACTGACTTTAATTGGTGATAAGTATTTTCTATACCACTAACAAATAATCTACTTACACATAGCTGTTTGGCAAATGTATGTTGCATGGGACACACTGACATGAAAGTGTAAGATTTGTTTCCCTCTAGAAAAACTACATATCAAGTTACAATTTTTGTGCTCTTCCATTCCAGTTGGCAATCAATTGTTAACGCATGTTATAAGAAAAAATAGAACGAAAACAGATTAGATAGAATGAAAAATGTACTGGTGATGTCATTTGGGACATACTGACATGAAAACGTCACCTTTTGTCATTGTCTCATTCACTCTTTCACAACTCGTACAAGCCCGACAGAGTTATTTCCGAACATCGTCTGTTGCCACTCTGTACAGAAAGCAATACGTCTTGTCATTTTTCGTATGTGACCAAGTGGAAAATGCCGGCAGTGCGCGTCAAAAGTTGAGCGTATCTGTGATAGTATATCGATACTTTATAATAAAGTGGCACCACCCGTGAATGCGTGAGTTCCTTTTTGACAAAGACAGAGTTCTCCATTTTGTTAAATATATAAGCTGTTCAAGGGGCAGTGCCGCTCCCAATAACGATTTATTTTATTGTGTATTCATGCATTACTAGTACAATTACTTTCTTTATACTTTTACAAAGATTGTATCCGCATGTTTTGCAATAAAATGTTGCTGGATCTTTTTGTGTATAAGTCTTAGAAGCAAACGTTACGTTCTGTTGTATGTGTTGTCCATGTGTTTGTTATGTGTTGGTTGTGTGTGTGTGTGTGTGTGTGTGTGTGTGTGTGTGTGTGTGTGTGTGTGTGTGTGTGTGTGTGTGTTGTTGTTGATGTTAGTGGCGATAGTGTTGGCAGTGGTGGTGGTGGGGGGGGGGGGGGGGAACGTGTGTATTGGGTGCGGGGGGGGGGGATTTGTAAATTGTATTGTATCGCTTTTGTTCCTATCGAAGGTGAAACAAGGCACCCTTTACCGACTTAGTTTCATCTTAATACATGTATAAACATCCACACAACAAATTCTGTAAAACAAAAAATTAAAAAAAACCAAGTCTTCACATTATGTTAACGTGCAGACATTCCATTTTATTTTATTGTTTCCCTAATGGGCGTTTCAATATGACAAAACCGTCGAACGGTATAAAGACATGCTATGTTTGTGCGATTCTTTCGTCAGATTAAAAACTGAAACTATAACGATTAGAGAACGCTAGCTTCTGCCAACGCCAAGGATGTTCTGATATTTGTAATCTGGTGTGTCATACATGCATCATCACGTAATTTGATTCCAGTTCTAAAGAGAACAACAACATCATAACTTGCATCAATACAGACAACAACAGCAGCAGTAACAACTGAAAACAAAAAGTTACAATGCAAAAGTAAGTGGTAGCAAGTGGTACAACAACAAAGTATCGCTCCACAACAAAGCTATCATTTCAGTACAGGCGAGGGGGGGGGGGGGTGGGGGGGGGGGGGGGAGATGTTAACATCAGCCTGTGGAGCAGCTTCCAAACATTTTGCAGCAAATTCGCTAAACGTTTATGTAAAAAAACAAAAAAACATGAATAGCAAAGGCTGAGCCGATTATAAACAGCGCAACACCCATTGTAATTGTATTAGCTTGCCCGTGGCTGAAATTAAAAACCCTAATACCCACAATATAGCTGGTGTGGTGCAATTTTAATTCAGGTTTCAGACGAAAGTATACATTTATAGCCAAATCAAGTCAAATAACTCTGCTTTACCTCCGATCACCTCTGACAAAAAGGCAGACAACAGGAGGTATTAAAGCCTATATTGTGAACGCTATGTTTGTGTATGAAGCCTTCGGTGGACCCTCTTTCGTCTGAAAAAATAGTAATAAATGGGAGACGTTAAAGGCTCATATATACTCTCTCTCTCTCTCTCTCTCTCTCTCTCTCTCTCTCTCTCTCTCTCTCTCTCTCTCTCTCTCTCTCTCTCTCTCTCTCTCTCTCTCTCTCTCTCTCTCTCTCTTTATCTCGTTCTCTCTCTCTCTCTTTCTCTCTCTCTCTTTCTCTCTCTCTTTCTCTCTCTCTCTCTCTCTCTCTCTCTCTCTCTCTCTCTCTCTCTCTCTCTCCAACACTCGAACGTACCTCCTTTCCGTAGTTGATGGCGTCATCTATGCTTTCCGGCAGAGGGCGGTTGAGCGTTTCCGGTAAAAACAGGGCCAGTAACCCTGCTGCCAGTGCAGATCCTCCGAATATCACCAGGGGGAGTGCTGCCCCTAGGTCTCCCCCCACGATCACGTTCTGAGGATTTCGTCATCAAGGTAAATATGCGTCATGTCGTCATCATTGTTAATAATTATGCTTCGTGTCGTCAACATTGTTAGTATGCGTCATGTCGTCATCATTGCTAATATGCTCCATGACGTCATCATTGTTATTATGCGTCATGTCGTCATCAAAGATATATGCTTCATTTCGTCATCATCTATATATATATATACGACTAGTGTCTGTCTGTCTGTCTGTTCGCGATGCACGGCCAAAGTTCTCGGTGGATCTTTTTCAAATTTGGACACCGTATTCAGCTACACCCCGGACACAACCTCATCGATGAGATATTTCAACACGTGCTCTCAGCGCGCAGCGCTGTGCGCGCTGAACCGATTTTTTTTGTTGTTGTCAGGATCCACTACCAGCAACTCTTCCTTATCTTCTCCAGTGTTTTCAGCCGCGATTATCTCCCTTCCTCCGTGTGGCGTCAATCCATATTCCCGTTAATACGTTACTATTTTTAGAAGGTCACTGCACGTTATTATTTTTAGAAGGTCTCCAGTGTTTTGCGCGTTTATCTCCTTTCCTTCATACACCCGGCAAAGTCGGGTCCCAGGCGCAGCCTGGTATTCGGCTCTACTTCTTCCCGGCGAAGCCGGTACCCGGCGAAGCGTGTAATAATCTAGTTGTTAAATATGCTTCATGTCGTCATCAGTGTTAACATGCGTCATGTCGTCATCAAAGATATATGCTTCATTTCGTCATCATTGTTAATATGCTTCATGTCGTCATCATTGTTAATATGCTCCATGACGTCATCATTGTTAATATGCTCCATGTCTTAGTCTTCGTCCCAATCGTCACTCGCCGTCGTCAACGGCCTAAAAAGCCCCGTCCGGGCTCTCACTTGTCCGTGATTTCCGAGATATGGAAACGCGAAAGACTAATACATTAGCTCGGATTTGCCTTAGAGTACACCATGTCCTATATAACTTTCATGTATTTCTTTCAAAGATACCCATCTCCCTTCAAACGCTCTACCAACGCCTCAGAAGATAGTGCTCAGAAAAACAAAAATGGCGGCCGTAGTGTAGGGTTTCAGTTCACAAACGACACTTTCTTTAAAACCCCCTGCTCTACCACATGAATTCCACCAAATAAAAGATGGTTAGAAAGTACTTTAACTCTAGATCAATGTTTCATATAACGATCATTTCCTACGTCGTCATCACAAATGTCTTCGCTAATGACCAGTGCAAGGCACTGACATTTCGTCCGCCATCTTGGAAACGCTTGCAGAAAAGTGGACCGTTTCCAAAGCAATAAAGGCAATAGGCGAGAACCCTCATGCTAAGGCCTAAAAAAAAAAAAAATAGGTGTGGTTACGGTAACCCGACCTACCCTATTTTTGGGGGCCGACCCTATAACTTTTTATTACATTTGTCAAATTTTTAAAAACAACAACAACAAGAAAACGAGTGCAGAAAACGCAATGAAAGCGAAAGCGCCCGAGTCGCACACTTATTTCCCTGTCAAGTAGGTTTAATTTGTACACATTAGAAAAAAAAAGTAAAAAAAAAAAAAGAGATTGCCTACCTTCCTACCCTATTTTTATTGGCTATGTTACCGTAACCACACCTTTTTTTTTTTTTTTGCCTAAGAAATGTAAAGCAGTCAGTAACAAGAAAGACAACTTACGAGCTGAGCGATATAAGGGGAGGCAATGCCGCCGATCCTGGCCACCATAGAGCTGGCCCCCATGAGAGAGTTACGCGCCACCGTGGGGTACAGTTCGGCGGAGAACAGGTAGATGATGCTGAACGCGGAGGATGCTCCCAGCTTGCCCACGTTCGAGAGCGCAACTAGTATCCAGTCTTTAGCTGAAAACATACAGGTCTCTGCTGTTTATGCCACTGTGCATTGTTGTCTTAATGCACATTCCCCCCCTCCCTCGCATGGTCTTGTATGCCTTCCAATGCATTGCAATCTTGTTACTTCTCTCTCTCTCTCTCTCTCTCTCTCTCTCTCTCTCTCTCTCTCTCTCTCTCTCTCTCTCTCTCTCTCACTCTCTCTCTCTCTCTCTCTCTCTCTCTCTCTCTCTCTCTCTCTCTCTCTCTCTCTCTTTTAGGGAAAGGTTGGTCGATTGCAGATGGCCAGAGTGGGATTATCATATTCAAAATAGTGATAGATTTGCTGTTTATCGGATATTTTGTACTGTACATGACATTAAACCCTACCTTTTGTTGAATGTGGATAGACATCTACAGTTTATTACACCCCCGGTATAGGGGTGTGTATAGGTTTCGCTCGATGTGTTTGTTTGTTTGTGTTCGCATATAGATCTCAAGAATGAACGGACCGATCGTCACCAAACTTGGTGAACAGGTTCTATACATTCCTGAGACGGTCCTTACAAAAATTGGGACCAGTCAAACACACGGTTAGGGAGGTATTGGTGGATTAATATTCTACAAGGACTTATAGAGGGACCCCCGTTGGTCAAAGGGAAATAACCTTCTCAGTTGGTGGCAGTGAGAATGGTTATTTCCCTTTGACCAACGGGGGTATTTTTCCTACCTCGGAGGAATTTCTTGTTATGACTAGGTTTCGATTCGGTATTTCAGAAATAAATGTGCATGCTAACCGATATAAACAGCATGATACCGATCAGTTGATGTGTCCCTTTGTAAAGTAAAGCAAGAAGATGAAGTCCATTTTGTTTTGTGTTGTCCATACTTAAACAGATTAAGAGAAACACTTATCCCATCTCTCCCCCCTCTCTCTCTCTCTCTCTCTCTCTCTCTCTCTCTCTCTCTCTCTCTCTCTCTCTCTCTCCTCTCCTCTCTCCTCTCTCTCTCCTCTCTCTTTCTCTCCTCTCTCTCTCTCTCCTCTCTCTCTCCCTCCCTCTCCCTATCTCTCCCTCTCTCTCTCCCTCGCACTCTCTCCCTCTCTCTCCCTCCCTCTCCCTCTCCCTCTCTCTCTCTCTCTGTCTCTCTCTCCCACTCTCTCTCTCTCTCCCTCTCTCTCCCTCCCTCTCTCTCTCTCTCTCTCTCTCTCTCTCTCTCTCTCTCTCTCTCTCTCTCTCTTCTACATAACTACAGTCTCTCCCGCACATGAAAGTTAACAGGAACAATACAAGTCCCATCAAGCGATATCAAAACATGTTGTCAATCTGTCGGCCTGAAAATAAGAGATTGATATCGGAAACTTGGGATCAGTCATCACCGAGACTACTACACGGGTCGATCTTGTCTCGGTTAAGCACGCGAACATACAACCTAATTTTTCTAAACCGATTTTCTTTAATTCTGCACAAATATTTAGAGTAGATGTATAATGTACTGAAGGTAATATTACTTGCGTATGACGTACCATCTCCGCGTTCTCAGTGTTGACGTAATCGTTAACATAAAATGGTCTGTGTATTTTTGGGGGGAATCAGGAAATGATAAACAATACGATGTAACCATTTTTCAATTTGTATTTGAAATTTCATTTTCAATCATAATTGGTAAGATATTGTTATACTCACACTCTCCCCCATACATGACGGGGAGCATGGTGGCCAGACAAGCGACCCCCCCGAGGATCATACTGCCGCAGTGCATCACTTTCCTGCCCAGTCTGTCCAGCCCGGCCAGGGCCACGCAGTATCCTATCAGCTCTGCCAGCGACGACAGAAAGTTGTTGAGGTAGATATTGCCGCCCAGACTGCCCACGTTGAGACTCAGACCGTAGTACACCATCGTCACCACCACCCTGTGACGTCATCATGGCGTGAAATAAGCATGGTGCTCAGATATTACATGGTATTATGTCACGGTAGTATAGTCATCAGAAGGTAGTACACCATCCTCACCACAGCCCTGTGACGTAATCGTGACGTGAATTATCATGGTGCTCAGATATTACATGGTATGATGTCATGATACTAGTTATCAGAGGGTAGTGTACAACCCTGTGACGTAATCGTGACGTGAATTAGCATGGTGCTCAAATAATACATGGTATTATGTCATGGTATATCAGAAGGTAGTGCACTATCCTTGTGACGTAACCATGACGTCATTACAATTCAAATCGTGCTGATATAGGATATATGAGTATATTAGTTATAAAACCGTCCACAGCGTTCGGCACCAGGAGTTGTATTCATGAATCACCTGCAACTTTGTGTTCGGTAAAGGCCTTCCTGCCTGGTAACTATGCCGCTAGGTAACATTTCGTAACTACCTCGAGGTAACTTTTCAAGTTACCCCGGTATTCATGTAAGTCAGGTAGTAGACTCCACTACCCTGTTAATGTAACAATGACGTCATGACACTATTGTGCTGAGATATATAATACGTCATAAAATCACCCAGGCTGTAACACATCTTCAAAATTACTCTGTTGGCGTAACGTATTTACATTATTGTTCTGACATTTATCGATTGTTTAGATTCGTTACCAGACAGTCGATAGTTGGCATAACTGATGGCGTCACTATAACGCTACTCTGAATATGGTATGATGTCATATCCTGAAATCAGTTCTCAGAGGCTCGAAGACAATCCTATTTACCACTACTGTGCCTTAGTGGTGACGTTTTTATGACATGACGTCAAAATCAAAAGTGATGTGAAATAAAATTCTGGAGTGTCCAATGTCACTTGTGAACAGTAATTAGACAAAACCTTATACGGGACCGCAACACGGTGGCCTAGTGGTAAGGCGTCCGCCCAGTGATCGGGAGGTCGTGGGTTCGAACCCCGGCCGGGTCATACCAAAGACTTTAAAATTGGCATTTAGTGGCTGCTCCGCCTGGCGTCTGGCATTGTGGGGTTAGTGCTAGGACTGGTTGGTCCGGTGTCAGAATAATGTGACTGGGTGAGACATGAAGCCTGTGCTGCGACTTCTGTCTTGTATGTGGTGCACGTTAAATGTCAAAGTAGCACCGCCCTGATATCTCCCTTCGTGGTGGACTGGGCGTTAAGCAAGCAAACAAACCTTATACGGGATAAACAAAAAAGTCCAATAGAATTTGACTGACCAGTTAACAAAAATAATCAAAGTTCTGATCAGCGTCGTTTTGTTTGTGAACATTCGCAGAGGGTTTTCGTTTTTCATTTCCTGTTTTTCGTCACTTCCACCCACAGTAGGTGGAGCTGGCACGCCGTTGACTGTCGCAACCTGCACATAATTGCTTTGATATTGCCAAGGAATTACTATTAAAGCTCAATTACCCCTCTGTCTCTGTGCCTGTCTGTCTGTCTGTCTGTTTTTCTGTCTGTCTGTCTGTCTGTCTGTTTGACCTCTCTCTCTCTCTCTCTCTCTCTCTCTCTCTCTCTCTCTCTCTCTCTCTCTCTCTCTCTCTCTCTCTCTCTCTCTCTCTCTCTGTCACAAACACACACGCACACACACACACACACACACACAACACACACACAACACACACACACACTCACATACCACATACACACACACACACACACACACACACACACACACTCACACTAACACTAACACTTACACTAACACTAACACTAACACTAACACACTAACACGCAAAACGTAACTGTTAATCAAAACTGACCTTATTCAGAATGACATTTGCTTCGTCGTGTCTTCCTCTTGATACGAGCCATCGCGGAGATTCATTGATCAAACTGTAGAGAAACAGATTTAAAAACAAGTCGTGTAAGGCGACATTACTACATTTAGTCAAGCTGTGGAACTCACAGAATGAAACTGAACGCACTGCATTTTTACACAATGACCGTAGTCCGCCGCTCGTGCAAAAGGCAGTGAAATCGACGAGCCTGTTTAGCGCGGTAGTGGATGCGCTGTGCTGCATCGCACGCTTTTCTGTACCTCTCTTCGTTTTAACTTTCTGAGCGTGTTTTTAATCCAAACATATTATATCTATATGTTTTTTGAATCAGGAACCGACAAGGAATAAGATGAAATTGTTTTTAAATCGATTTCGGAAAATCTCCACTCTTAATTAAGCCACCAGGCGGCAGCGACCGGGATTCGACCGGGATTCGAATGCCAGTACACATGACGTTATTGTGTGTTGCGGTCAGCACAAGATCTTACCATTATGTTTTACATCCTTCAACTGCTCCACTCTGTAATGCGTGGTATTGATTTGGCGAAGTCGAATTCGCGAAGTCTATTTTACAGAGCTCGCTGGACGAAGCTTTGATTGGAACTGAATTTGTAGTAAAACGACTTCGCGAAGTCTTCGAGAAGTCAAATTCAGGGTCAATTGTGACCCTCCACCACGGAATGAGTCGCATGTCACCTTTGCATGATTTTCATATTTGTACATTTTCCTAAAGAGT
>NC_090252.1:19066974-19091974 GCF_037325665.1 Littorina saxatilis | reverse complement strand
GAGACAGAAAGAGAGAGAGAAAGAGAGAGAGAGAGAGAGAGAGAGAGAGAGAGAGAGAGAGAGAGAGAGAGAGAGAGAGAGAGAGAGAAAGAGAGACCGAGAGAGAACGAGAGCGAGAGAGAGAGAGATAGAAAGAGAGAGAGAGAGAGAGAGAGAGAGAGAGAGAGAGAGAGAGAGAGAGAGATTGATTGCTTTGATATTATAATCCTAATCTTGATTATAATGCGTTGACTATTTGCGCCTTTTTTATGTCCATACGTTTTATGTTGTATATTATAATGCTGTGATAAACCACACCTGAGTTTCTCGTTGAGATAATAAAGTGTTGTATGTCTATGTCATACTTCAGGCGTATACAGTCGCTTGAAAAAATATGTCCAAGAAGATTAGAGTGAACGTAAATGGCGTTGTTCAAAAACGTGTTTTTCGCTTTTTGTATGGGCAGTGGAAAGGTTGTATTTCTTGAAGATGAGACGAGCTAAGCTATTAATAGATCACTGGGAAAACACGGTGGAGACACTCAGGCTGTTGGGGTCATAGTGAAAAACTGATGAGCTGCGTTCTGCTTTTTGGTTTTTTTGTGTGATGAAAAAGGCAACATATTGTGTGTACTACTGCATACAGAATTTGTTTTCTCTCAAAATAATACACATCGGAGCTCGTTCTTCATTGTGGCTCCATTGGTTATCCTTCTGAGCTATGCATACGAATTTTGTTATGCGTGACTGTCAACTGTCGCCTTTTTTTTTTTTTTTTTGCCTGACTGTGTCCAGCCTGATACCAGTCAGTCTGTTTGTTACTATTGAGGAGAATAGATCACTTGGATGTCAGACAGATTCAGACCCTTTGACCGAGAACGTGGCTCAGCTTGACTCACCTTCAAGGTATACAACTCTTCCACATTGTCTTAAAACAATAACAGAGTTATCTAAAAAAAAAAATAAATAAATAAAAAAAAAATTCCATCTACGTAGCGTTTAAAATCTCAAACAGTGTCAACAGAGCTGGACAAAATGTATGTCGTACCTGTCCGATACGACACCCATGACGATAGAACCGACCAGCAGACCCACCATGTAAATCATGTCGGCGTTGGCATGGTACTCCCTCTTGTCACACACCAGGTCTGCCTGTGAAACGTCGCAATTGGGTGCAGTTGAGACAGACGGATAGAATGATAGATAGACACACAGACAGAAATGCAGATATATAGACTGGCATTTAACTGATTGACATTACCACCACCACTACAATAACACAACCACACATTGCGTTCCATCACCTCTTCCTGATAGGTTATAGTGGACCGGCATCGGCATCGGCATCATCATCATCATCATCTTTTATCATCCTCATCAGCAGCAGCTGCAGCAGCATCATCATCATCATCATCATCATCATCATCATCATCATCATCATCATCATCATCATCATCATCATCATCATCATCCTCATCATCCTCATCATCACCATCATCATCATCACCATCATCATCATCATCATCATCATCATCATCATCATCATCATCATCATCATCATCATCATCATCATCATCATCATCATCATCATCACAAACACCTCCAACAATAACAAACAATAAGACCATCACCACGCATGTGTAAAACCAAGAACAATATTCTGTCAATACCTGTTCAATGAAAGTACTGGTGAATGTGGAATGGTCGTACACCCAGCTGTGACAGGAACTTGTGCTACGATTGGCAAATAACTCGCCAGGGGGCGCAGACTGGTTCCGGTTCCGGTAGAGAAGGCATTGACTGCGCATGGGTTTGTCGTCATTATCTACATCCCATGGTATGGACAAGTTCAGCAGTTCTTCGTGGAATGTTCCTGCTTCAGAGTAGGTGTCGTTTGGTAGTTCTGGGAGTGCACACCTTAGGTAGGAAAGCATATATTGAGCTGACTCTGTACAGAAATGTGTCGATAATGTGCTCGTAAATAGCTCGCGTCAGAACGCGGATAAGCTCACTTTTTGCTGGACGTTTTGTTTTGCAAAGCGTGGATGGTCGGTTGGCAGAAAGAGAGAGAGAGAGAGAGAGAGAGAGAGAGAGAGAGAGAGAGAGAGGGAGAGAGAAAGAGAGGGAGAGGGAGATAGAGAGAGAGAGAGAGAGGGGGGAGAGAGAGAGAGAAGGAGAGGGAGAGAGAGAGAGAGAGAGAGAGAGAGAGAGAGGGAGAGAGAGTGAGAGAGAGAGAGAGAGCGAGAGAGAGAAAACGATCGAGAAGGACACACACACACACACACACATACACGCACACACACACACACGCACACACACACACACACACACACACACACACACACACACGGACACACACCTGAAATCAGGGGTAGCCAGTGTGAATACAGTGAGCAGTGCCTGTATCCCACAGCTCACTGGCAACAGGCACACCAGAAAGAACACACGCCTCTGGTAACGGCCAAAATCTCCAAGCGTCGTGATGGCGTCATCGAAGGTGCTAGTCTCTGACGTCACCTTTGGGGCGTCCTCCTAAACAGACAGTCCCCTAATTCAACAGGGCATTAAAAGGGGGGTCTTCTAGCTCAGTTAGAAGATCACTCTGCTTGTGATCCTTTGGTTACAGCTTTGAATCCAGGCCGGTACGGACATGGGTCAACTTTATGTGTTACTCAGAGACAGTGTATTTGTCCCAACGCCTTGTAATCGCCGCGACACATAAAACACTTCGGTCATTTTGCTAGAAGTGTATGTAGCTGATTAGGCCCACACTTAAACGCTCACACCTCTGGGTAGCGCGACTCATGCTACTGCTGGTTTTCAACTTGGAGAAAGCGACATGAATTTCTTGGCAATTTGACGATCGAGTATAACATGAAACGAAATCAAAGTAAATGCATATTAACATGGCAAGAGAAAACGGCCAAAGACACTACACCAAAAGACATCGAACGTACACTACACAAAATAAACTCCATTTGACAAGGTCATTACCAAACGGAAACTACCCAAAATAAACTCGTTTCTACTGTACTTTGACATTATACCGAACAGACATTACGCAAGATAGATTTGCTTCTGCTTGGACATTACCACACGGAAACAAGGCAAATTAAACTCGATTCTGTCTTGCTCGATACGAGGTATGATCCAAACAAAATTATCAAATGTGATTTTCGCAGACACTGTTTGGCGTATCTGTACCAAAATACAGCAATCATTAGAACCACTCTCCTCCTACATCGATGCAAAGTCACAAGTGCCTAAGCCAATCAGAAGAAGCCTTAAGGTGGCCTTATTTGGGGTTGCTTTCTAGCTCTGATTTGACGGCTTTTTTGCGGTCCTGGGTGCAGTGAAACTTGATTCAACTTGACTATTACCAAGCAGACAGCCCACCATTCAGTGTATGCTTTTCACGTAAAGCAAACAAGACTACCCAAAATCAGAAGTAATTCTCGGTCATGTTAAGAAACAAACTATACCAGAATACATTTCATGGAAGAATCAAGAAAATGCAAGAATCTCTTCTGTTTACCTTGGCAGCAACCATGTCTGTTCAGCTCTTTTAACTTATCGTTTTCACAGTACGGGCAATAACAACTGTTTTGCCCCTTGGTGGGAGAAACAAGTGCATTGTACGATAACGTTAAGTACTTTCTGGCTGATCATTGACACAATCAATGATTAAAGGTAGCATCTTTCTCGTGGAAGTGACGATATGAATCACCACACATGTGACCCTCCACCACGGAATGAGTCGCATGTCACCTCGCGCGGTTCTGCGCTAGGCTTAATATAAGTCCGGGGGGTGTCTGGTAACAGTGTGAGGGTCACCTTAGTCACAGGCTTATAACTCAAAACGTTTTCGCTCTTTTCTAAAACGGTTTTCACCACTAGATAGAGCATTACAAACTCTTTAGGAAAATGTAAAAATATGGAAGTCATGTGTGATGGGGTGATGTAGAGAAGGAGGGGTGCTCAGACAGGAAGCATAGAATAGAGACGCCACGTCAGGGGTTGTAGTAACGTGACTTTTATTTTAAAGATATACCAGAAGGCAGTGTTGAACTTTCTCTCTTCAAGATCGCACAAATCCGTCACAAAACTGTCCTCCGACGAAACCCGGTCGCTGATATCAAACCAGCTCTAACAATACTTCTCCTAACACACACACACACAAAAGTTCTCTTTAAACTCTCCTCGAATACCTCCTTCGCCAAAATAAACGTTATAATGTCTCAGCTACACTCCTTACATCAACACGGTAACACCCTAATCGTTCCATCAAATGTTAAACAACACACATTCAAAATCACGACCTCTCGCTACGAAAATCACAGTGGTCTGATCTACCCACACTACATCTCATTCTCTCGCGCGCACCCGTTCAAACAATCAACCAATCTGAAACCAGCCTCCATACACACCTACAATTAGCTACAACACACAATAATCCTAGCGGGAGACACAACTTGGGTCAAGGGAAGATAATTAAACAGGGACAGATAGAGGGACAAAGAAATGACCGGGAGTAACTTTGAAATAACGTTGGTGACAGAGTACACATTGTCACACATGCAAAAGTCACATGCGACTCATTCCATGGTGGAGGGTCACATATGTACACACCTTGACACGGGATAAGATCATTTCATTTAGACGCATACCAAGCAGAATTTCAAAGCAAAAACAAGGATGGTATGTTATTGAAACGTTTCATGCATGACAAAACAAAACGTTTCATGTATGACAAAACAAAACGTTTCATGCATGACAAAACAACACGTTTCATGTATGACAAAACAAAACGCGTCATGCATGACAAAACAAAACGTTTCATGTATGACAAAACAACACGTTTTATGTATGACAAAACAACACGTCTAATGTATGACAAAACAAAACGTTTCATGTATGACAAAACAACACGTCTAATGTATGACAAAACAAAACGTTTCATGTATGACAAAACAACACGTCTAATGTATGACAAAACAAAACGTCTAATGTATGACAAAACAAAACGTTTCATGCATGACAAAACAAAACGTTTCATTTATGACAAAACAAAACGTCTAATGTATGGCAACACAAAACGTTTCATTTATGACAAAACAAAACGTTTCATTTATGACAAAACAAAACGCTTCATTTATGACAAAACAACACGTTTTATGTATGACAAAACAACACGTCTCATGTATGACAAAACAAAACGTTTCATGTATGACAAAACAAAACGTTTCATGTATGACAAAACAACACGTCTCATGTATGACAAAACAAAACGTTTCATGTATGACAAAACAACACGTCTCATGTATGACAAAACAAAACGTTTCATGTATGACAAAACAAAACGTTTCATGTATGACAAAACAACACGTCTCATGTATGACAAAACAACACGTCTCATGTATGACAAAACAAAACGTTTCATGTATGACAAAACAAAACGTTTTATGTATGACAAAACAAAACGTCTAATGTATGGCAACACAAAACGTTTCATGTATGACAAAACAAAACGTCTCATGTATGACAAAACAAAACGGTTCATGTATGACAAAACAAAACGCGTCATGCATGACAAAACAAAACGCTTCATTTATGACAAAACAACACGTTTTATGTATGACAAAACAACACGTCTCATGTATGACAAAACAAAACGTTTCATGTATGACAAAACAAAACGTTTCATGTATGACAAAACAAAACGTTTTATGTATGACAAAACAACACGTCTCATGTATGGCAAAACAAAACGTTTCATGTATGACAAAACAACACGTTTCATTTATGACAAAACAAAACGTTTCATTTATGACGAATCAAAACGTTCCATTTATGACAAAACAAAACGTTTCATTTAAGACAAAACAAAACGTTACATTCCCTGAAGTGCGACAGACAAGCAATCATGACTGTGCCTTTGAGTTTGGCTGCACTTTAACATGGAATGTATGTATGTATGTATGAATGTATGTATGTATGTAGGTATGTATGTATGTATGTATGTATGTAGGTATGTATGTAGGTATGTATGTAGGTATGTATGTAGGTATGTATGCATGTGTGTTGGTGTGTCGGTGTGTCAAGTGTGCAAGTAAAAAGGGTATTGTAGTTGTACATATATTACTTTAGATATTTTTTTGTTATCATGGGTTTTATGAATTTTCTTCTCTTATTCTTTTATAATTATTAATTAATGACCTATATGTGCTGATGACCAATTTAATTTCCTTTGTTGGATCAATAAAATGTTATGAGTTATGAGTTATGAGTTATGAGTTATGAGTTAAGTTAAAGGCCGTTCTCATTCCCCGCAAAAGCCTGAACAGATCTTGTGAGGTCATCACAATCACTTACACAATCAGGAATGTACCTTTACATACCTTTCTACTTGATTGATGACGAGCTAATGTTAAAGGCACACCCCTTCTCCTAGAATATAGCTTGGCTCACCATCTCAGATCTGGTCAGGTTTTTGAATGAATACATGCCAAGAATCAACGTCCTGATTGCTTGCTGTGGTGAGCTAAACATGTTCGATGAAGTAATTTTTTTACCCAAAAAAGACACCAGTTGCTTTTCAGTTAACACTGTCTACCCCACCTATGTTGATCAAGTTTGTTTTTGGCCGAAACCAGTTGTGCGGCAGCAGGTCACTCAGAATTGTAGTAACTGTGTAGTAACTGTGTGTCGATCAACACGCTGGAATGCAGGCGTTAGATGGACGTTACACGAATTCGAAGCGACTGAAGCTAACATTCTGAGCGGATATATCCGTACAGTCAGATAGAGCCATATGAGTGGGTACGGATATATCCGTACCTGGGAGACAATGAGTTTTAAGAAAAGAAAAAATAATTATTTACATTATTCTCATGGTGCCCAGAGAGGCTGTTCATGTTCCGTATGTGTCCAAGAAGAAGAAAGGTTTTATCCTAGGCAATGGCGCAGTGGCGTGGTGGTAAGACATCGGCCTCCGGATCGGGAGGTCGTAATTTCGAATCCAGGTCGCTGCCGCCTGGTGGGTTAAGAGTGGAGATATTTCCGATCTCCCAGGTCAAATTATGTGCAGACCTGCTAGTGACTTAACCCCCTTCGTGTGTACACGCAAGCGCAAGACCAAGTGCGCACGGAACAGATCCTGTAAACCATGTCAGAGTTCGGGGGGTTATAAAAAACACGAACATATCCAGCATGCCTCCCCCGAAATCGGCGTATGCTGCCTAAATGGCGGGGTAAAAAAAACCGGTCATGCACGTACAAATCCACTCGGGCTAAAAAAAGATGAGTGAACGTGGGAGTCTAAGCATATGAACGAAGAAGAAGAAGAAGAAGAAGAAGAAGAAGAAGAAGAAGAAGAAGAAGAAGAAGAAGAAGAAGAAGAAGAAGAAGAAGATCCCAGGAAAAAAACCGTGGCCAGATCAGAGATGAGGAGCCAAACACGGAAAGGAGTGTATCTTTCAAACCAGCTTGTACTATACACCCACATGGACAAACCGCATGCTCCTTGCTGTTTTGCTTTACTTAGTTATACCTGTTATGTGTTTTACCTGCGTCTGATAACGTTGGACTAATGACCTACATTGTGTTTGATAACTGGCGTGAGCTGGGGCAGCAGAGTATAGTAGGCCTATTATCCCAAAACGCTGGAGTGTCAGTATCGTTAAACACTAAGACTAAATCTGTTTGCGAAAAATCGATTTTAATGACAATTTTAATCAGCAAATTCATTAATTATTTGTTAAGCTTCGGGGCTGCAATACAATCCCATAGTTCGGACTTCGTCAAAGATTGATTGACCAAAATGTCAACCAATTTGGTTGAAAAATGAGAGCGTGACAATGCTGTCTCAACTTGCACAAAAAGCCGGATATGACGTCATCAAAGACATTTATCGAATAAAAGAAAAATTCATCGGGGGATTTTATACCAAGGAACTCTCATGTGAAGTTTCATGAAGATTGGTCCAGTAGTTTTCTCTCTCTACACACACACACACACACACACACACACACACACACACACACACACACGCAAACACACACTCACATACACACACGGACACACACACACACACACACACACACACGCAAACACACACTCACACACACACACACACTCACACACACACACACACACACACACACACACACACACACACACACACACGGCCGGCCGGACGCACGCACGCACATGCACACACAAGCACACACGCTGCTCTACAACAACAACACATCAAAGAGACAGTCTTGCAGATATGGCGGCAGACAAAAAAACATGTGCTCAGAATTGCTGAAAATAGGTTAAGTATAAGTGCTGCGCCATGTCGGTCTTCGGGTGTAGTTAGTCGAGACTATCTAAATTATAGTCTCGGCGATGACTGTTTTTGGGTGTTCATCTTTTACTTTGATACGGACAGATTCACTAAATGTTTTCAAATCACTTCACGCGACTTCTTTTTTTCTCTCCGAGTGATTCAAAAAAGTGCAAGCAGGTACTCAAAATCAATATGTTTGCAATAAATTAACTGCAACTGTTATTATATTAAAAAAAAAAATGTTTCCTTTCTTTCCTACATTGTTTTTTCTTCTTCTCACTTTTGCCTAAAATAACGATTTGGGCAAATAACTAATAAACACAGTCACACAGTGCTCCGGCAACTCATTTGAAGTAATTACCCATTACCGAATTATATACTAAAAGTGCACGAACAAATTATCACCCAAACGGGAGCCATCTGTTTGACCCCGTTTCGGCCGTGTTCAAAGCCGTTTGACCTCGTTTGGCCTCGTTTCGTCCGTGTCAAAGGCCGTCTGACATAGTTTTAGCCGTGTTCTATTCTGTTTGACCTCGTTTTGGCCGTGTTTAAGTCCGTTTGACCTCGTTTTAACCGTGTTTAACACCGTTTGACCTCGTTTGACCTCATTTTTGACGTGTTCAAGGCCGTTTGAGCTCTTTGTGGCCGTGTTGAAGGCTGTTTGACCTCGTTCTGGCCGTGGTATTGCCGTTTGATCTCGTTTGACCTCGATTTGGCCGTCACACAGGCCGTTTAACCTCGTTTGACCTCGTATTGGCGTGTTAAAGGCTGTTTGACCTCGTTTGACCTCGATTCGGCCGTGTAAGGCCGTTTGACCATGTTTTGGTCGTGTTTTAGGACGTCTGACCTCGTTTTGGCCGGATTTGACCTTTAGGCTGTTTGACCTCGAATTGGTCGAGTTTCATGCCGTTTGACCTCGTTTTAGCCATGTATCAGGCCGTTTGACCTCGCGTTGACTGTGTTTTAGGCCGTTTGATCTCGTGTTGGCCGTTTTGATGGCCGCTTGATCTCGTTTGACCTCATTTTTGCCGTGTTTATGACCGTTTGATCTCGTTTGACCTCGTTTTTGCCGTGTTAATGGCAGTTTGACCGTTTTGACATGCTGAAGGCCGTTTGAACTCGTTTTGATCGTGTTTATGGCCGTGTGACCTCGTTCGACCTCGTTTTTGCAATTTGTACAGCTGTTTGACCTCCTTTTTTGCCGTGTAAGACCGTTTGACCTTGTTTTGGTCGTGTTTTAGGCTGTCTGACCTCGTTTATTACATGTTTAAAGCTGTTTTACCTCGTTTGACCTTGTTTTGACAGTGTCTTAGGCTGTTTGACCTCGTTTGACCTCGTTTTTGCAATGTTTACAGCTGTTTGACTTCGTTTTTGACGTGTTAGGCCGTTTGACCTCGGTTTGGCCGTGAAAGGCCGTTTGACCTCGTTTTTGACCTGTTTAAAGTTGTTTGACCTCATTTGACCTTGGTTTTGACGTGTTCAAGGCCGGTTGACCTCGTTTTGGCCTCACTTTTGCCGTGTTTAATGGCGTTTGACCTCATTTGACCTCGTTTTTTGCCGTGGTTACGTCCGTTTGACCTCGTTTGACTTTGTTTACGACGTGATTTAGGCTGTTTGTCCTCATATTGCACATGTTTTTGGCCGATTGACCTCGTTTTGACATGATTAAGGCGTTTTGACCTCGGCGTGGCCGTGTTTAAAGCTGTTTGACCTCGTTTGGAAAAGTATAATGCTTTTTGACCTCGGCGTGGCCGTGTTTAAAGCTGTTTGACCTCGTTTGGACATGTATAAGGCTCTTTGACCTCGATGGGGCGGGGATATAGCTCAGTTGGTAGCGCGCTGGATTTGTATTCAGTTGGCCGCTGTCAGCGTGAGTTCGATCCCAGGTTCGGCGGAAATTTATTTCAGAGTCAACTTTGTGTGCAGACTCTCTTCGGTGTCCGAACCCTCCCCCCGTGTACACTACATTGGGTGTGCACGTTAAAGATCCCACGATTGACAAAAGGGTCTTTCCTGGCAAAATTGCTTAGGCACAGTTAATAATTGTCCACCTATACCCGTGTGACTTGGAATAATAGGCCGTGAAAGGTAAATATGCGCCGAAATGGCTGCAATCTACTGGCCGTATAAAATTTCATCTCACACGGCATCACTGCAGAGCGCCTAGAACTGTACCCACGGAATATGCGCGATATAAGCGTCATTGATTGATTGATTGATTGATGTGGCCGTGTTTAAAGCTGTTTGACATCGTTTATGACGTGTGCAAAGCTTTTTGTGTGCAAAGCTACGTACATCGTTTGACCTTGTTTGTGACGTGTTTATGGCCGTTTAACCTCGTTTTGACATGTTTAAGGCCGTTTGATCTCGTTTTGACATGTTTAAGGCTGTTTGACCTCGATGTGGCCGTGTTTTAAGCTGTTTGACCTCGTTTGGACATGTTTATGGCCGATTGACCTCGTTTTGACCTCGGCGTGGCCGTGTTTAAAGCTGTTTGACCTCGTTTGGACAAGTATAAGACTTTTTGACCTCGGCGTGGCCGTGTTTAAAGCTGTTTGACCTCGTTTGGACATGTATACGGCTCTTTGACCTCGATGTAGCCGTGTTTAAAGCTGTTTGACATCGTTTATGACGTGTGCAAAGCTATTTGTGTGCAAAGCTACGTACATCGTTTGACCTTGTTTGTGACGTGTTTATGGCCGTTTGACCTCGTTTTGACATGTTTAAGGCCGTTTGACCTCGTTTTGACATGCTTAAGGCTGTTTGACCTCGATGTGGCCGTGTTTTAAGCTGTTTGACCTCTTTTTGTGACGTGTTTAAAGCTATTTGACATCGTTTGACTTTGTGGTTGATGTGTTTATGGCCGTTTGACCTCGTTTTGACATGTTTAAGGCCGTTTGACCTCGTTTTGACATGCTTAAGGCTGTTTGACCTCGATGTGGCCGTGTTTAAAGCTGTTTGACCTCGTTTTTGACGTGTGTAAAGCTATTTGATATCGTTTGACCTCGTTGGGACATGTTTAAAGCAGTTTTACCTCGTTTTGACATGTTTAAGGCTGTTTGACCTCGATGTGGCCGTGTTTTAAGCTGTTTGACCTCTTTTTGTGACGTGTTTAAAGCTATTTGACATCGTTTGACTTTGTGGTTGATGTGTTTATGGCCGTTTGACCTCTTTTATGACATGTTCAAGGCCGTTTGACCTCGTTTTGGCCTCGTTTTAGACGTGTTTAAATCCTTTTGACCTCGTTTTCGCCGTGTTTTACAGTTTGACCTCGTTTCACTTTGTTTTGACGTATTTATGTTTGTTTGACCTCGTTTGACCTCGTTTTGACCGTGTTCAATTCCGTCTGACCTCGTTTTGCAGTGTTGATGGTCATTTGACATCGTTTGACCTTGTTTTTGACATGTCTATGGCCGTTTGACCTCGTTTGACTTTGTTTACGACGTGATTTAGGCTGTTTGTCCTCATATTGCACATGTTTATGGCCGATTGACCTCGTTTTGACATGTTTCAGGCTTTTTGACCTCGGCGTGGCCGTGTTTAAAGCTGTTTGACCTCGTTTGGACATTATAAGGCTGTTTGACCTCGATGTGGCCGTGTTAAAAGGTGTTTGACCTCGTTTTTCACGTGTGTAAAGCTATTTGGCATCGTTTGACCTTGTGATTGACGTGTTTATGGCCGTTTGACCTCTTTTATGACATGTTCAAGGCCATCTGACACCTTTTTTGACGTGTTTAACATTTTTTGACCTCGCTTGACTTTGTTTTTGCCGTGTTTATGGCCGTTTGACTTTTTTTTTTACATGTTCAAGGCCGTTTGACCTCGTTTTCGCCTCATTTTAACCGTGTTTAAATCTGTTTGACCTCGTTTTGGCCGTGTTTTTGTTCGTTTGACCTCATTTTACCTCGTTTGACCTCGTTGTGGCCGTGTGTAAGGCCGTTTGACCTCGTTTCACTTTGTTCAGTTCCATTTGACCTTGTTTTGCCGTCTTTATGGTCGTTTGTCCCCGTTTGACCTCGTTTTGACCGTGTTCATTTCCGTTTGACCTTGTTCTGGCCGTGTTTAAAGCCGTTTGACCTCATTTAGTTCGTGTTAATGGCTGTTTGACCTTTCTCTTTTCCATGTTCAAGGCCGTTTTTAACATCGTTTTGGTCGTATGTTCGTTTGCCCTCTTTTTACCTGGTTTGACCTCGTTTTGGCCATGTGGAAGGCCGTTTGACCTCGTTTCACTTTGTTTTGCCGTGTTTATGGTCGTCTGACCTCGGTTGACCTCGTTATAACCTTGTTCAATTCCGTTTGACCTTGTTTTGCCGTGTTGATGTTCGTTCGTCCCCGTTTTGACCGTGTTCATTTCTGTTTGACCTTGTTCTGGCCGTCATTTAGTTCGTGTTAATGGCTGTTTGACCTTTTTCTTTTACATGTTCAAGGCCGTTTGACCTCGATTTTGTCGTAATTTAGACTGTTTGGTCTCGTTTTTGCAGTGTTTAAAGTTGTTTGATCTCGTTTGACCTTGATTTTTCCGTGTTTATTGCCGTTTGACCTCTTTTTTGACATGCTCAAGGCTGTTTGACCTAGTTTTGGCCTCATTTGGACGTCTGTCCGCGATGTTTGTCACTCTGTCCGTTTGACAGGCCATGTGTGTACATGTGTGTGTGTGTGTGTGTGTGTGTGTGTGTGTGTGTGTGTGTGTGTGCGTGTGTGTGTGTGTGTGTGTGTGTGTCTGTGTGTGTGTGTGTGTGTGTGTGTGTGTGTGTGTGTGTGTGTGTGTGTGTGCATCGAAAACAGTGACACTTGTAATCAATAGAATAACATCAAAATGAAGCATCAAGCAACTATAAACATACACACACACACACTCACACATGTACACACACACACACACACACACACACACACACACACACACACACACACACACACACACACACGCGTACAAACACATACTTTCTCTGCCACACACACACACACACACACACACACGCACACACACACACACGCACACACACACACGCACACACTCTCTCTCTCACTCACAAACACACACAAACACACACACACACACACACACTCACAGACACACACTCTCTCTCTCACACACACACATACAGACAGACACACACACACACACACACACACACACACACACACACACACATTCTCTCGTACATACAGACACATACCCCCCCCACACACACACACACACACACACACACACACAGACACACACACAGACACACACACACACACACTTTACCTCACTTCAGAAGCAACTGCTCCTCTCCCCCCTCCAACACAAACACAGAACAAAGACGCACTTTTGCGTAATAATAACTTTACTGTCTCAAGTCAGTCAAACAGAACACACTGTGATTGTTAGCAACGTGCTACACGTGCCTGTACCACCAATGACTGGTTCACTCGCTGTCCTCCGCCCTGTCCATACAGTGCTTCAGCACACCTGAAAGAAACAAACATTTCGTTTACGGTATTTGGTATACCTGCTTGACCTTGGGGACTTCCGTCAAGGACATTTGGGCTGATGTCCCTGAATTACATAGAATTACACGGTGAACCAATTACACTACCCATGCTGCTTTCTTGCGTGCGTGTATGTAGAGGTTACATGCCGAGTCTCAGTGATTATCAAAAATAATGGTCGAAGTTAGCGGATCATGAAAAATGCAAGCTTGATAATCACTGAGACGAGGTGTGTAACCTCTTTATTCCTCCTTTCTTCAGTTATTCAAAGAAAATAGGAGTTTTTGTGCGAAAGTTTGATCGAATCATATTCACCCAACCAGTCTATCTGCGCAGGCGATCGATTAATGCGCGGTTGTATAGTTCCGTGCAAATCATTCAATTCTGTTAACACTTCTTGTCAGTTTCCATGCTTTGAACTAAAATCAAGTACACAGTTTTGTTGTCATTCTGCTCTGGCGGTAAAGGCAGAAAGTGTGTGTTCTGTTCATGTTTTGGTATTGCCCAGGAAATGTTCTTTCCTCGAATGTGACTAGCAGACGAAGTTTTACACCCGTGTTACAACGTTAAAAACTGTATGAAGTTCAGTTTTCTGGGGCAAAATAGTGTATGAAACCGCTGTATGTTATTTAAGTTGATTAAATGTTTGCAATTGATTGCGTGTGATCTGTTTATAAAATGAAATATTGTTGAAAACTGACCGTCGGATTGCAGTCTTGTCGATGCAGCCGAAATCTGGAAGGGGAACTACTCGTGTCGCTAGACAAAGTATGAGAGTTACTTTTCCTTGGAATCTTGCTAGCGATAAACGATTGTGCACGGCAGATCTGAATTCAGAAAACAACCAAACTCATGGATTTTATATCGAGATTCATGTGTTCAAGCCTGTAGTTGCTGGTTTAAATGCGGTATGGTTGTATTGTTTGCTCCAGAAATGTATATTTTGTACATTAGAGTGTTCTGAACTTTTGAGTCGCAAAAAGTAGATCCACAATGTGTACAGTCTCTACCCATGAGCTATCGAGGATTCAGGCCCGTTGTTGGGTAAGTGATTTTGGTTGTTGGGTAAGTTACCGAAAAATAACTAGCCCTACAAGTTTACAGAGAGAAAGAAGCAGAGGGGGGAATAATCGTGTTTATCAAGACCTGAGACTTTCGATGTGAGCTTGGATAATGTGCTCTTAGGACACGGAGGCGACTGAGTCGGCAAAAATCGTGTCTCTGGAAAAATAAATCCTTGTCGAACGTGGGGGTCGAACCCACGCCGATAGTGCAGTGACAGACTGGTTTCAAGCCATCGTATAGACAGAGCCGCCAGTGAGTTTATTTCATATTC
Organism: Littorina saxatilis; assembly: GCF_037325665.1. Classification (NCBI taxonomy): domain Eukaryota; kingdom Metazoa; phylum Mollusca; class Gastropoda; order Littorinimorpha; family Littorinidae; genus Littorina; species Littorina saxatilis. Next base: position 19,076,850 of record NC_090252.1, on the reverse strand, counting down.
TTAGATCCTGGCCACAAAATACGAATTTTTGAATTTGTTTCATCCAAATCTCAACATTACCGTTTTTCCAAACGGGAAGACCCCCGGCTAGGGACAATGAATAATGGAAGGGCTGTACATTGTTGTATTACGGGAAAACACGTTTGAACACAAATCCACAAAGAAATTTGGATCGTTTGCTCCGAAACTGCAACGTCGACATGCCAAAACAAAACAATTCTGGCAGTGTCATATTTTTTATTTGGATTTGGAAGAACTGCTCATAATTTACATCGCACTCCGACCCTGTAATTTTATCGTCACCTCCATCCCCCCCTCCCCCCCCCCCCCCCCCCCCCCAGGTGACCGATACTGTTGGTGACGCAGCATTATAAGGACACCTTTTCTTGGCTTTTATCTCTGTGTTTTTACAACAGGAGGCGGTCTACATCAGGAACAGGCCCAAATTAGGGGCCTTCCCCTACATCACACAATTTATAGGGGAAGGGCTCCTAATATGGACCACTTTTTGTTTCATGCTAATAACTAGCTTGTTTTCTTGCGAAGAAGTTTCATTTTGTGTTTGGTAGTCCTTCTCTCTTAAGTTAACCGAGCCTAATCAGAGTGAAATCGCTTTGATAGATGTTCAGCCAAAATTAAATACAGAAAAAAATCACAAATGGTCCATATTAGAAGCCTGGGCGCCTAATATGGACCAGTGAAGCGGCCTTCACGAATCACTGTAAAAAGCCCCCTATACTTCAAAATAACATGATACAACTTAGTGTACAAGTCAGTCTAATTAAAATATGCTTTAGATTTATCTGCCCGTCGCGATATAACCTTCGTGGTTGAAAACGACGTTAAACACCAAATAAAGAAAGAAAGAAAGAAAGAAAGGTTCATCTGTCTCGGGTTGATCAGAGCATTATTTGAAGCACACCAGGAAACTAAAGAAGCTTATCAAAAACAGAGTGAAAATAAGTGAAATTATCAACTTGCACGAAAAGAAGACTTTTTGTTATTTATTTTTTAAATCTTGAGGGCTAGTTATAGGTTATTTTCAGCAAGCTTGTTACTGAATTAATGAAAATAGCCTTTAGCTTTTATTTTCTTAGATTTGTTGAAGGTGGTCCATATTAGCTAGGGACTCGCACATACTTTGAAGTTTTGCTATTATTTTTTTGTTTGCAGTAGAAACTCGGGGTCAACACTGCTAAAATGTAACAAATACGGTCTTAGCTGTCATATGTAGCAGTTTTTGTGAGATAAAAGCTTTGGCTGTTGACAGAAACGAGTCCGTTTTAGGCAGCAAATTTAGAGTGAACGCTGCCAAAAAAACAGAACAAAGCCAAACGGTTTTGAGATTTGTGTTTCTGCAACTGTTTTGACATGTGCAAGTTATCCAGAGAGGGTAAATACAGCGAATAAAACTTTTTTGAGCGCTCTAGCGCCGTTACTTTGTCAGAACAGGAGGTGGTCCATATTAGGAGCCGGTCCATATTAGGAGCCCTTCCCCTAGTATGCCATCTTGTGGAATGGAAATAATCTACTTACGCAGGTTGCCCAGGAACGCCACAAATTCTGTGCCGTCAAGGACGTCATCACCATCTGTTGACGTAACGATGACGTCATTAGTTAGATTGCAAAAAATAATTATTAACACAAAAAGAGAGAGAGACTAAGACAGAGAGAGAGAGAGAGAGAGAGGGAGAGAGAGAGAGAGAGAGAGAGAGAGAAAAAGAGAGAAAGAGACAGAGAAAGAGAAAGAGAGAGGAAGAGTGAGAGAGAGAGAGAGACACACACACACACACACACACACACACACACACACACACACACACACACACACACACACACACACACACACACACACACACACACACACACAGTGCCGATAACGATAACACACACTCACCATCCATGGCCTCGAAGACGTCCTTGACCACGTCGAAGCTGAGACCAAGGAGCAGTGCTGGGTTGTCCCCGATAGCATCACAGGCACCGTCCATAGCGTTGCCTTGGTTACCAACACCGCGCTTTCCGCTGACAATAGTGCAGTCAGGCCCCGTCAGGTTCACTTAGCAGTTATCCTTGACCCAGTCAGTGGCCTTGTTCACACCCTGCAGACACAGAGAAGCGATCAGCTGGGGTTAAGTTAAGAGAGAAATATTTTCATCTGACCGTATCGGGGAGTTTCAGGCGAATTTTATGAATTTGAAGAATCGGGGGATTCCATTAAACCTCAATCTATACGCACAGACACAATTTTCTCGAAAATGCATCACAATACTGACATATTATCGAATCAAAGTAATTGAATGAGCTTCAGGGCGCTGTTATTTCCAGTGCTGGAAGCCTAAATGATAAGAAAGAGAGAGAGAGAGAGAGAGAGAGAGAGAGAGAGAGAGAGAGAGAGAGAGAGAGAGAGACAAATAGAGAGAGAGATAGAGAGAGAGAGAGAAAGAGAGAGAGAGAGAGAGAGAGAGAGAGAGAGAGAGAGAGAGAGAGAGAGAGAGAGAGAGAGAGAGAGAGAGAGAGAGAGAGAGAGAGAGAGAGAGAGCACTGTACCTCCTTGATCTTCTTAAAGAAGCTGCCCCAACCGGCTTCAGACTGCGCCACAAAGCTGGCCACCAGCAGCACAACGACAACACTTCCGCAACGCATCTGAATCAGAAGAAGTTGAAAGATTTACGCGCTAAGATTAAGCATGTCTTCTCTTGTAAACGATAGAGTGGACGATCTCATATCGGTTCTGCTTATATACGGAATGACAACTTCCTTTGAATTGAACAAATACTAAGAATGAAATATTTGGCTGAAACAGGAACCTCTTTCAGACCTGTACACCAGGGCTCTCAAAAGATCAGTTTCCAAAATTCTGATAGATCAATCATATCTGCTGTGTCTGCTGCAACTTAACAAACTGGGCCATTCGGCCTCTGTTACGAACATGATTTTGATATAATATAATGTCAAGTGCAAGCACCTATGGATGCTAGGGTTGACAGCCTAAACACGCACGGATTTTTGTCTTGTCACGTTGCACGTGAAGTTTTTGTGAATCCACCCCAACTGGTGGACGGGTGAGCTGTCCCGGTCACTTTTACCTGAATTGTCACAGAGGACGGATGGAAGTTGTATAGAGTGAATGACTTGCCGAAGTGAGGTAAATATTCTTTGATGTTGTATAACCGATTTAGTTAGAGTATCGAATTATTAGTAGTGTTTATGTAAACTGGCCAACTCCATGCATATGTATACAACATTGCCAGTTTACATACCAGAGACTTATTATTGTCGTTTTCTTTGTACGTCAGACAAAAGGGAGGAACCGAGGAAGTATGAATCCGGCAACCCCCACCGCCATAGTCTCCTTCGGCAGCGGAGAGCATGAGAGCATGACTGTAACATAGCATCTACGTTTATCCAGTGTCACGCGTCATACCAGCATGTCTACGGTCACCGTCTTCATCTCTGTCGTCTACCATTGGTCCTGTTAACCTGATTATCGCCATTATGCACATCGTCTTCATCTTTACCCTGTGTCATTCGTCGTCGTCGTCATCATCATGGAAGACTCAAATGTGGTAACGTGAGAAAGTGAAGTATGCATGTGTGTGCGAGTAAAGGCCAGTTAGATAATTGATTTTGTGTGACCAGAATTGATAGTTGAATAGTTTGCGTGTTGACATTAGATGTATTGTGTAGTATTTGGATGCAAAGGACGAAAGTAAATTGTTAAACTGTTTTTCCCTTCTTGATTATTGTTATGAGTGAGGTCGAACCTGGAATAGAGAGTATGAGTGATTTGTGAGTACATCATAAGTAAATTTACAAAACCCATTCGTAACAGCCTCGGTCAATAAAGATGAACCACAAGAAGATAAATATGATACTCTATGACCGACAAAGAAGCTGACAACATTTTAAGCCTTCAAACATCGTATTGTTTTGCTCACGTTCAAACATGACTTCCGCTATGAACAACTTTACGCGAATTGTTCATTACCTTCGAAGTTGGTGAGTTCTTCAAGGGGAGACGACTGTAGCAAATGTATTAAACGTTCAGAAGCTGAAATATCTGTACAGAAATCCAAACCAATATTTATACAACTTTTCTGAAAGTAACAGATGCTGTGGTTGACACTATCCGATCTCAGGTCAATCTTCGTTCTCACTTAGTCCAGTTCATTGTCCAATTATTACGATAATTGATAATTAAGAACATGATTTTGCCTGTTCAATATTGCCTCCTGCACAATTAGACTAAGTGTGACAATTACATATACGTATGTTATTACAACTGTAGAAATTTGACGAGCGAAATTGTCCTATTTCTTCGATAATGATCTGTATGATGTACGGCGGATCAACCACACCTCAATTAACCATACTGACGCGCCGGGCGGACACAGTTACACCCATTGACACAGGACTGATTAGTTTGATAACACTGATGTGACAGGCCCCCAGAATCACGGCTGGTGGTCAGTTATGATTATATTCATGCTGACAATAACGGACACAGCTTGTAACAATGTTGAGCTCAAGCAGACCAAAGAAAACAGACAGACAGATAACATAGGTAACAAGAAATTCCTCCGAGGTAGGAAAAACACCCCCGTCAAAGGGAAATAACCTTCTCAGTTGGTGGCAGTGACTGAGTGAGAATGGTTATTTCCCTTTGACCATGAAGATGCCCCTCTATAAGTCCTTGTATAATTTTAATCCACCAATAACTCCCTAACCGTGTGTTTGACTGGTCCCAATTTTTGTAAGGACCGTCTCAGGAATGTATAGAACCTGTTCACCAAGTTTGGTGACGATCGGTCCGTTCATTCTTGAGATCTTGAGACGGACAAGCATACAGACACACTGATAGACAGAGTGGTATGAATTCAGAGAACGGGATACACAGAATTAAAGAAACTTTAACAGTCAGTGTTTTACTTTCGCAAGCACAAGCTTGTATCAAATAAAATGAAACATTCAAAAGAAGCTTCTTCGGTTATTTACCTCTAGTGTTTTGTTTATCTGACGTGCGATATTTCATTATAATTATGTACTAATATATTCTACTTTCAAACAAACATGTTAAAAAAAAAGATTCCTCATGCACATTATTTTTATGATGATTTTTTCGGGTAAGTTATTTTACTTGAATTTGCTTTAATTTTTTTGCTTTCAGATTTGTACATCACAAACATGTTTTCCCTCTCCACCATCTAACCCCCCCCCCCCCTCCTTCCTCACTACCCTCCCCACTTTTGCTTCAATTTGCCCACTCGGGAAATAATAATTTACAACAACACCAACGCTTACGACATCCAAAGCGAACCTCAAACACTGACCAAGCAATAAGTCAAATGTGTCAGACAAATTACCGCCGGGCCCGCTACACTAACGGATTGTCTTACGCACATACAATCAGCAATTAAATAAATTATATAGATAGCTCTTTAAAATCAATTAAAACAATTAAACAAATCAGATCGTCTGATTTCCTAACTCTTACCAAACAATTACATTTAATAGACACAAAGAATCGCCTGTTCACCCAACCCTTCACAAACAATTACAATAATCAAATAGATAGAATCGTCTGTTTACCCAACCCTTCACAAACAATTACATTAATTGGACAGATAGAATCGTCTGATCACCCAACCCTTCACAAACAATTACAATAATCAAATAGATAGAATCGTCTGTTTACCCAACCCTTCACAAACAATTACATTAATTGGACAGATAGAATCGTCTGATCACCCAGCACTTCACAAACAGGGGAGGTTAAGCGAGGGATGTGTATAAATACAGGGGACAATGTCCATCACAACCACATCACCTTCATTGCTCTATTCTGCAAGAACTCTCCAGTCCTCTGAACATTTCAAGGTGAGCAACGATGTGTGTTTGTTGCTTTTTATATTTAGTCAAGTTTTGATTTATATTTAGTCAAGTTTTGACTAAATGTTTTAACGTAGAGGGGGGAATCGAGACGAGGGTCGTGGTGTGTGTGTGTGTGTGTGTGTGTGTGTGTGTGTGTGTGTGTGTGTGTGTGTGTGTGTGTGTGTGTGTGTGTGTGTCTGTCTGTCTGTCTGTCTGTCTGTCTGTCTGTGTGTGTGTAGAGCGATTCAGACTAAACTACTGGACCGATCTTTATGAAATTTGACATGAGAGTTCCTGGGTATGAAATCCCCATACATTTTTTTCATTTTTTCAATAAATGTCTTTGATGACGTCATATCCGGCTTTTCGTGAAAGTTGAGGCGGCACTGTCACGCTCTTATTTTTCAACCAAATTGGTTGAAATTTTGGTCAAGTAATCTTCGACAAAGGCCGGGGTTTGGTATTGCATTTCAGCTTGGTGGCTTAAAAACTAATGAGTGAGTTTGGTCATTAAAAATCTGAAAATTGTAAAAAAAATATTTGTTTTATAAAACGATCCAAATTTACGTACATCTTATTCTTTCTTCAAAAATATATAAATATGTTATATTTGGATTAAAAACAAGCTCTGAAAATTAAAAATATAAAAATTATTATCAAAATTAAATTGTCCAAATCAATTTAAAAACACCTTCATCTTATTCCTTGTCGGTTCCTGATTCCAAAAACATATAGATATGATATGTTTGGATTAAAAACACGCTCAGAAAGTTAAAAACGAAGAGACGTACAGAAAAGCGTGCTATCCTTCTCAGCGCAAGTACTACCCCGCTCTTCTTGTCAATTTCACTGCCTTTGCCGTGCGCGGTGGACTGACGATGCTACGAGTATACGGTCTTGCTGCGTTGCATTGCGTTCAGTTTCATTCTGTGAGTTCGACAGCTACTTGACTAAATGTTGTATTTTCGCCTTACGCGACTTGTTTCGTTTGACAATTCGATTTTTGCGTTACTTGCCGTTAACATGGCAGATTTTCACCAACTTGTCCCCGTCTGTTGTTGGCTTGAAATCGCTCCCGAATAGCTGAGGCCAAGTCGGCGAAGAGTCTGCCATGTGAACGGCCCCCACGATTTAGGTTCGATTGAGGACAGAATTGTCCACGACTCGAAATCTTAGTTGAGCGCTGCTCGACTCGACCCTGACTTGGTGCAGATTTTGCGCAGTTTCCTTACAGCGCTCACTGATTGGTTCGTTCCAACAAAACTGCTCTTTTCGCATTTTCCGATACACACATGGTTTGTTTTGTTTGGCTTAAGAAATGGCATTATTTTCTTCAGATGCGTTGTGGCACTGTTGTCGTTGTGCTGATGGTGGCCAGCTTTGTGTCGCAGTCTGAAGCCGGCTGGGGCAGCATATTCAAGAACATCAAGGAGGTACTGCTCTGTCTGTCTGTGTGTCTGTCCGTCTGTCCGTCTGTCTGCCTCTCTGTCTCGGTCTGTCTTTCTGTCTTTCTGTCTGTCTGTCTGTCTGTATGTCTGTCTTTTTCTGTCTCTGTCTCTCTCTCTGTCTCTCTCTCTATGTCTCTGTCTCTCTCTCTGTATCTCTGTCTGTCTCTCTCTCTCTCTCTCTCTCTCTCTCTCTCTCTCTCTCTCTCTCTCTCTCTCTCTCCATCTCTCTCTCTCTGTTTTTTTCTGTCTCATAAATAAACAAACACATAGCCAATAGAAAATAAAAAGCCAGGAAGCAACGCACATGTAGGTAAGGTTTGGAAGTGTAATGTCATATCGGGTAAATTCGGGTTGCTTTCACTTTGGGGAATGCGAGCTGCAACAGAATACGGCGCTTCTCGAGTGGGTTTTCTTTTCCCCATGTTTTCCAAGCCCCGAGACTTTTGCTGTGAACGTGCGATATGTATCGTGCGCATGCGTGCACACAGGGGTGTTCAGACATTGAGAATTGTCCGCACATAGTTGACTGTGTGAACCCGGGATTCGAACCCACATTTATTTATTTTATGCAATTTATATCGCGCACATGTATCCCAACCACGGATTCAAGGCGCAGGGATTTATATATCCCGTGTGAGATGGAATTTTTTACACAATATATCACGCAGTCACATCGGCCAGCAAACTTCAAGCCTATTAGGGCGAGCATTCACTTTTCACGGCCTATCATTCCAAGTCACACGGATATTTGGTGGACATTTTTATCTATGCCCATACAATTTTGCCAGGAAAGACCCTTTTGTCAATCGTGGGATCTTTAACGTGCACACCCCAATGTAGTGTACATCGATAACAGGCTGGTCTCAAAGCAAGCGCCGTTGAAGAGTAACGGCTTGTACTGCTGGTTGGTATACCTCCCTGCATGTTTCATCAAGCCGTTCATGTTCGTGTCTCTTTACTTATTTTAAAAACCTGTCCTAAATTCAGCCAAATGTCGACTTCGGGAAGTCGTTTAACCGACAAATCAGTGCCAAAGCTTCGAGCAGCCAGCATCGTGAAGTAGACTTTGCCCACTTGATTTGAGGCTTAACCCAGCTCTAAACAGGAAATACCGCAGGAATCTCTTTCCCTTCAGCGTGTAGCACGGCAGTGTTCTCTGTGTCTGCAGGGTGTGAACAAGGCCACTGACTGGGTCAAGGATAACTGCTCAGTGAACCTGACGGGGCCTGACTGCACCATTGTCAGCGGCAAGCGCGGTGTTGGTAACCGAGGCAACGCTATGGACGGTGCCTGTGATGCTATCGGGGACAACCCAGCACTGCTCCTTGGTCTCAGCTTCGACGTGGTCAAGGACGTCTTCGAGACCGTGGATGGTGAGTGTGTGGTCAGCTTTGTTTTGACCGCTTGAATTCACGACTTTCTGACCTTGACCATAGCTGTCGTCAGCCGAGTGTGTCAACTGACAGCCCCAGTCATAGATATAATGATTAGCATGCTGTTTCTGTTGTTCTTACTCTATTCAAACAAGTATACAATACTTATTCGCTTGCCTTGTGACCCACAATCAGACAGTATAAGACGTGTGTTGACTTGTTGACAGACCAGCTTTTTATGTTGGTCCGAGGGGAGGACATCGTCCTCTGCTTCATCTTTATCGGCAAAGCCTGCAGGCCGAGGTTGATAAAGATGTAACAGATTGCGATGTGTTCCCCAAGTACCGACACACAAAATACAGTCCAGCAAGAAGCCGCAAAATATCGTTTGTATTATCATATTGGTATTGCAAAATAACGCAAAATTATTTTGAGGGGGCGATATTGTAAACGTTATTTTAGAATGCAATTCAGTAGGGCTCCAAAACCCGTCAGGTGTTTGAAATATTACGTCACACTCGTATGTGATGCCAAACGTAACCTGTGAGTCGCTTTTCCTCCAGTCTAAAAAAACTGCACATCGCTGCCATCTTTGTTGTGACTTCAGTCAGTTTTTAGCATGTGCCTTTTTTGTTAAGTGCTTTTAGACTTTTCGTTGTGCAACTTCGATTGCACATCTTAGTTGCAAACTGACCATGAGTCGTCGCGGTAATTGTCGACATTGATTGAGTATAATTATACGAGTGCATTGTACAATCGTTGTCCTCGGAAACACGAATACAAAGCCGCGATGGTTCCACAGATCAAACAAGCAACCTGATATGCTTTTACTTTGACAATCCACGTTTCACTTGAAGCTCAAACCCATTCACTAGGATTTGCCACATATGAACATTGTGGGTGTCTATACCCAGCTAGTTAAATGAAAATGCGTGAAAATGACGACGATTAGGTTTTATTGTATTGCCTTACATTGTTTTCTATTTTTGTTTTTTGTTAGCAGTCTCTCTACTTCGCATTGTTTTCCTTATTACGTGGCGTCAAATGTGTGACGAGGAAATGCTCACTTTTCATTTACCTCCTTTTTTTCTGCCAGTTTGTTTTGTTTGTTCGTTCTTGGGCTGAAACTCCCACGGCTTTTACGTGTATGACCGTTTTTACCCCGCCATTTAGGCAGCCAT
>NC_090252.1:19059474-19061974 GCF_037325665.1 Littorina saxatilis | reverse complement strand
TGTGTAACCTATATACAACTGCTTGCTACTTTTGGAGGCAAATTTGATTGAAGAAAAATTCGATCCTCTGTTTTTGTTAATATCCGTGTTACGATTCAGGAGGATACGTTCATATCCGTGCAACGATTTAGGAGGAGACATATATGTCCTTGTAAATATTGTAGCCAAAGCTGAAAAAATGCTTTTGGGTTAGCAGGGGGAAGGAATATTTTCATGAGATTGTTTTAACACCACCCCCCCCCCCCCCCCCCTCCCCAACATAAAAAAAAATCAAAGTTTTTTTTTTTTAAATTTGGATTTTGCTAGGATTTTACGTACAACTAATTAAAAAAATTCGATTTGATTGAGAACCTTGTTCCAGATGTACATAGACATTAGGTTAAAACTGTATTCTAAATGTCTGTTTGAATATTGTAGTTATTTTTGACATTTTCATTGATTTCATGTCCACTGACTCCATGTAACACGTGACAGGTAGAACGCAGATTTGACCTGTTTTGAACATGATGTTACTTTTTTTGTGGTGCTTTGATGTTCCATAATTACCTAATCTTCAAAATATGAATGTATCCTAAAGGTCTATTTAATATCACAGTTGTCATTTATAACATTTTGAATAATTTCATGTCCACTCACACAGTGTAACATGTGACACGTAGAATGCTGTTATGACTTGCTTTTAACATGTTTTGCTATTGTTTCTGTTTTCATATTCCATAAATAACCTAATCTTTAGATTGTAAATGAAAAGTTAGTGTATGTATAACATTCTGGTTGTTATTTCAAATATTATGAATATTTTCATGTCCATCAATATTTTTGTAACACGTGACACCTACAACAACATGTTTAACTAGTTTGAGCAAACTGTAACAACTTTTAGGGATATTTTTAACATGTGTCAGTGTTTCTGTTGAAGTGTTATATTTTATTTTAGGGTTTATACTTCTTGTGGTTACTTAGCAGAAAGTATCAGTTTTGACTTTTATGATGTTTGAGCGTTTTGCGACATTACGTGACACTGCATTCAAGATTTGGCTCCAAATGTACTTTTAAAGACTGATAATGCTTCTGCAGGGTCTGTTTACTAGAAATAAATCATTACCAGTTGTATGAAATGATATTAATGGCTTCTGTGGTCAGTTTTGTTGCACATGTGGCTTTTCTCAAAATTGGCGTTTTATGGCATATTATCAAACCGTACACATTTCCCAAATGCACAAACCATTCTTTTATTACACAAATGTGTTCATCAAAGACTAATGTATCACTTAAAACACCAAAAAAAATCAACTGAAAAGGTTTAGTTTGTCACAAATGTCCAAGCACCCCCCCAGCACCTTTTGGCAAAGCCTCATATTTTTATCTTTTGAATTTACGTGTAGAGCAGGCATATTTCCATGTAGTAACATACATATCAAGTTCAGCACATTTCATGCAAACCTGTCGTAATGCGTGCAAAATACTTCTCGGACAGACAAAATCAGGGGGTGTACTTCTACAATGAACTCTCACACTTCGTGGTTATGAGATATTTCGAATACTTCTTCCTCTTTGTTGAAACTGTACTACTCAGCGCTAAGACTGGGATGTTTGATGTTCGAAATAAATACAAAGTACACAGAATGCACTGATAGATATACATTGCTGTGCGTGATGTAATTTCGTTTTATGTGGGAATTCTTTGTTGAATTCACCTTGCAGAATGACAGATGTTAGTTTTGACAAAAAAGGAGAAAAAAACAAGCTGTGCAGAAAGTGGCATGGCTGCAGCTTTTTGTTTGTTCTGTTTTCATGTGATCAACAAAAATATATGCTTATTCAATTTAAATTAAGTACAGCACCACTAGTGATAATACTACTTATATTATTTATTTAATTGCAAGTTCTCTACTTAGTAAATATATTAATGCCAATGACGATTACAATTAATCCTCACAAGTGGTCTACCAGAACTTATCTTTATCAATACTATAATAATTAAAATAGTAATACTATTAAAACGTACTTATAGTGATATATTCCCTGACAGACAAAAGTCTCGTGGCGCTTTACAGGATCTAGGAGGCATTGGGCACTACAATTCAACATATCGTACACACAAGTTCAGGCATATTACCCATCACTGATCATTTAATCTAACACACGGCACTTGCATCAAAGCGTTAAGACTTTAAACCGAAAAACGATTTGACACAGGATTAAGGGCACTTACATAAAAGCGTTAAGATCTAAAACCAATATTTCATTTTACGACTTTTAATCGCATAAGAATACAATCAATCATACAAAATGAAATAGCTTAGATTTTGTAATCAAAAACCACATACAAAATAATCTAGAAGAGGTAAACAGCCTTTTGTGTAAACCTTAAATTATGGAGAAAAAAATCACCCCTTGACTGCCTTAGGACGGGTATACCCGTCCTGCACTTGTGCATTATTTCCATGATTAGATACTAAAAACAGATTCTTGGTTGAATTTCCTTTAAAAATAACAT
>NC_090252.1:19046974-19054474 GCF_037325665.1 Littorina saxatilis | reverse complement strand
GTTCGAACCCCGGCCGGGTCATACCTAAGACTTTAAAATTGGCAATCTAGTGGCTGCTCCGCCTGGCGTCTGGCATTATGGGGTTAGTGCTAGGACTGGTTGATCCGGTGTCAGAATAATGTGACTGGGTGAGATATGAAGCCTGTGCTGCGACTTCTGTCTTGTGTGTGGCGCACGTTATATGTCAAAGCAGCACCGCCCTGATATGGCCCTTCGTGGTTGGATGGGCGTTAAGCAAACAAACAAACAAACACACAATTTACCCCCCTTCAGCCTATTTGGCTATGGGGGACGGATACCATTGTGTTTCCTTTCTCAGGTTACATGGTGGACTTTGTGTTTTGAAACTATCTACATTTCTGTCTTTCACATTAAAATGAAGGAGGTCCTTAAACTCCCATGTCTTTTCACAATCTTTACTTCAAATCTTGTATCAAAAACATCTTGATCCCCTCCTCAAAATGAAAAATAAGATATGGTCCAGTGGCATGCTCAAACATGACGCACTCGTTACAGAAGACTGGTGAACAATTGTATAAAGAGAAAGTGATAAGTTAATGTTTTTTTCAGTTCTCATCATAATGTTGCTTTTAGAAAAGGAGGCACTCTCTTAATAATCAAGAGTACTTTGGTACCTCCAGGCTGTCTATAGTGAGTTGAAAGCGTGTCTGATCTGAGCATTTAGCCGTAGTATATTATGGTATGCACACTTTGTTTCCATTTCATTCAAACAAACTTTTTCAGACTATGGTCGCGCATGCGAGTAACATCCTTGAAAATGTGTTTACATTGAGTAAAGTTTTGAAAACATTTTTTTTTCATTCAAACACATTCTTTTTTTAATTGAGTCAAATGCATACTTCGAGAAGTCTTTATAGCGACAAGTCAGTGCCAAATTCTCGAGCAGACATGCTAAGTAGACTGTGCTCAATAAATGTGCGGTTTAACCCATATCTGAACAGGAAGTCACACAGAAAATTAATATACAAGTATGTTTCCTTTCAGCGCCGTGATGCACGGCTGTTTTCTCTGCGCGGTGTTGGTGACCAATACAACATTTGGGACACCCTATGTGATCGAATCAGGCACCATCCTGCGTTTCACACAGGATTCAGCTTCACCGCGGTCAAGGCAGCCTTCGAGATCGTAGATCATTACAGTGAGTGTGTGCTCAGCTGCTTTCATTCACGACATGGCGTCCTTGAGAGTAGCTGTCATCTGCCCAGCTGGCCCTATGACAGCCTTAGTCGCGTATACAATGATTATCATGTTGTTTCTCTAGTTGTCATCTGCCTAGCTGGCCCTCTGACAGCCCTAGTCACGTATACAATGACTAGCCTTTTGTTTCTCTAGTTGTCATCTGCCTAGCTAGCCCTAGGACAGCCCTAGTCACGTATACAATGATTAGCCTTGTGTTTCTCTAGTTGTCATCTGCCTAGCTAGCCCTATGACAGCCCTAGTCACGTATGCAATGATTAGCCTTTTGTTTCTCTAGTTGTCATCTGCCTAGCTAGCCCTAGGACAGCCCAAGTCACGTATACAATGATTAGCCTTTTGTTTCTCTAGTTGTCATCTGCCTAGCTAGCCCTATGACAGCCCTAGTCACGTATACAATGATTAGCCTTTTGTTTCTCTAGTTGTCATCTGCCTAGCTAGCCCTAGGACAGCCGAAGTCACGTATACAATGATTAGCCTTTTGTTTCTCTAGTTGTCATCTGCCTAGCTAGCCCTATGACAGCCCTAGTCACGTATACAATGATTAGCCTTTTGTTTCTCTAGTTGTCATCTGCCTAGCTAGCCATAGGACAGCCTTAGTCACGTATACAATGATTAGCAGGTTGTTTCTCTAGTTGTCATCTGCGTAGCTAGCCCTATGACAGCCTTAGTCACGTATATAATGATTAGCATGTTGTTTCTCTAGTTGTCATCTGCCTAGCTAGCCCTATGACAGCCTTAGTCACGTATACAATGATTAGCCTTTTGTTTCTCTAGTTGTCATCTGCCTAGCTAGCCCTATGACAGCCTTAGTCACGTATACAATGATTAATAGCATGTTGTTTCTCTAGTTGCCATATGCGTAGCTAGCCATAGGACAGCCTTAGTCACGTGTACAATGATTATCATGTTGTTTTTCTAGTTGTCATCTGCGTAGCTAGCCATAGGACAGCCTTAGTCACGTATACATGGATTAGCAGGTTGTTTCTCTAGTTGTCATCTGCCTAGCTAGCCATAGGACAGCCTTTGTCACGTATACAATGATTAGCATGTTGTTTCTCTAGTTGGCATCTGCCTAGCTAGCCCTATGACAGCCTTAGTCACGTATACAATGATTAGCATGTTGTTTCTCTAGTTGGCATCTGCCTAGCTAGCCCTATGACAGTCCTAGTCACGTATACAATGATTAGCATGTTGTTTCTCTAGTTGGCATCTGCCTAGCTAGCCCTATGACAGCCCTAGTCACGTATACAATGATTAGCATGTTGTTTCTCTAGTTGGCATCTGCCTAGCTAGCCCTATGACAGTCCTAGTCACGTATACAATGATTATCATGTTGTTTCTCTAGTTGCCATCTGCCTAGCTGGCCCAATGACAGCCCTAGTCACGTATACAATGATTAGCATGTTGTTTCTCTAGTTTTCATCTACCTAGCTGGCCCAATGACAGCCCTAGTCACGTATACAATGATTAGCATGTTGTTTCTCTAGTTGTCATCTGCCTAGCTAGCCCTATGACAGTCCTAGTCACGTATACAATGATTAGCATGTTGTTTCTCTAGTTGCCATCTGCCTAGCTGGCCCAATGACAGCCTTAGTCACGTATACAATGATTATCATGTTGTTTTTCTAGTTGTCATCTGCCTAGCTGGCCCAATGACAGCCCTAGTCACGTATACAATGATTAGCATGTTGTTTCTCTAGTTGCCATCTGCCTAGCTAGCCATATTATGACAGCCTTAGTTAATGTTACGTGATCTGTCTGTTCTTTATTGTGTGTGTGTTCGTCCGCTCCCAATGATAAATTCAGACGATGTAGTACTGAATGTATCGTATTTCTGCTGTCACGTTCGAATAGCGAACCTTTCTTACAAAAATAACAACTGTCTGTCAGGAGATAATTTGTTGTTATTACCCACAACCAGATAACTAAGTTGTATTGTATTCCATAATATTGTTTTCTATTTAGATCTTGGTTAACATTATAATACGGTGTCGCAATAATATTGTGTTTGATTTTAACACAGATCCTGAAAACGTCGGCGATGGCGTACTGGATGAGAAGGAGTTCAAAATGTTCGGGGGTCTTATGCGTAAGTTGCATCTTTTTGAGTATAATCTCTGACAGATGATGAGCTTGTTGATTGCATTATGCGTTGATTGTGTGCAAGATCTAAATTAGAATGTGAATGTGTCGAATTCCTTTTGAGGACAAGAAAACAATTATCAACTAAACTTGTTCAAAATAGGCAAAACGTTGCAACTTTTACATACGAGAAGAAAGTCAAAACAATTATACCTAGAAAAAGGTTGTTTTGTTAAGCTAGCTTGCGTATTGCGTGTGCTATTGTTAGGAAACGCTACCGTTGCTGAGCTTTGGTTCAGTTTTGTGTGTTGCATGTAGTTGACTTATTTGTACTTTGTGGGAAAGTACCGATATTATATTTTGTAAACACAATATTTATGCTTGGACGAGAATGCAGGTGAACTTTCTAGTCCTGTCAAAACAAGTTGTTTACCGTGCTGTTTTGGTCGTGAGTTCGTGGCGTTCGTTCGGATTAAGTGTGTCGGCGCTTTTGATGTACGTCATAAGAGAATGTTGCTAGTTTAGTCCATGCACGGCTCGTATAATGTAGTTGTATCGTGTTCGGTCTGGAATATTCTCGAGATTGAGTATTTACTATATATGCCAGCGCGATTTGAATGTTAAAAAAGCTTCTATTTGAGTTCTGCTACGTTGTGCAGTTGTATGTATGGAATGCTAAATAAATCCTCGAACTCAATTTGACGAGTTGTTTTCTGTTGCTGCGAAGACGGGCGACGTAGAATAAAAGAACACAACTATACGACGTTTGAGAACTTGTGGCAATCTCAAGTGTCGTGTAACAATTGGGGGCCAAGCCAAGGATCTACGTTTAACGCCAAGGGTTTTCCAGTAACAAAGACAGTCAAGACAGTCACAGGAGGTAGCCATCAATCGGGTGTATCCTGAGGGATCAGTATTGAGACTACGGAACCGTGGATTCGGTGTGACTGTGGGAAGAGTTTGGTAATCGCCGCAGCTCGATACGGTGAGCGACGCCGGAGTGTATCGGGATTACAGAGGTTAGCTGCCGTTTGGACGAGACGGACTTCGTCGCGGAGCTAGTGCATTAATACTACGAAATACGACTGAGGTACGTCGTGTACGTATCGTGAGCAGAGTGCGCCGTCACGTTAGACGAGGAGGGTGGCAGCCTGTGTCTACGAAGGTGAACAGCGACGAGAGAAGCATCGGAGGTGCAGTAGAGACTGTGTTTTTTAGAAGACTACATTCGTCTACGTTCGGGGCTGTGAAAGAATACAGACGAACGCACCGGAAAAGACCAGAATGGCTGAATTCTGGGCAAAAGGAGTTGAACTGGGACTGAAAGGCAAGCAGTTGACGGAGTTCGTCGAGTCCCAGACACGACTGCTGGCGCAGCGTGAAGAAAGACAAGCGCAGCGTGAAGAAAGACAAGCGCAGCGTGAAGATAAAGAAAGACAAGCGCAGCGTGAGCGTGAACGTGAAGAAAGAGAAGCACAGCGTGAAGAAAAGCAAGTTGAGCTGAAACGCTTGGAGCTCCAGATAGAAATTGAGACGAAGCGCTTAGAGCTTCAGACAGAAATGGTGCGTGTTCAAAATGAGCACGAGGCACCACGCCAAAGAGATAACCAGCAGCAAATGCTACACAGGGCACCGAAACTTCCAGCATTCGCTGACGGGAAGGACCAGATCGACTGCTACCTTGCAAGATTCGAGAGGTTCGCTGAGAGTGCTAGATGGCAGCGCGACGACTGGGCGATTCAACTCAGCGCACATTTGACTGGGGCAGCACTTGAGGTCTACACTAGACTCTCAAACGATGACGCCAGAGACTATGATGTACTGAAGGAAGCTCTGTTGCGTTGCTACAACTTCACTGAAAGGGGCTACCGTCAACGTTTCCGCGAATGCCAGCCATTGTCTGGAGAGACACCGAGCCAGTTTGTGGAGCGCCTGTCGTCATACCTGCAGAAGTGGGTGGAGTTATCAGGTGAAGAGCAGTCATACGAGAGTCTGCGGGACTTGATCGTGAAGGAGCAATTCCTTAATGCCTGCCCGAAGGACCTGGCGACCCGCTTGGAAGAGCAAAAACTGCGGGGTTTGAAGGACATTACTGATGCTGCTGAGCGTTATCTCATTGCTCATGGAAGGACCCTGGGGACGTCAAAGTCATCAAAACCTTTCCAGAAGAGTGGGAACCAGGGAAACCAACCTGCCAAGGGACAAACTGAGTCCGCACCATCATCCAATGAAGGGCAGAACATAACGTGTTTCCATTGCAATGCCAAGGGCCACCGAGTCGCCAACTGTCCCCAAAAGAAAAATAACGGACATGTCAATGACAAAGCGCAAGAACATCGACGGAGATATTACGACAACAAGAGGCAAACGAGTGGCTCGAACCAACAAGTATGTGCGAGCAGCGTCATACTTCCAAGGGCTGCCGAGCAAGTGGCTACACCATCGGACGTGGAAGAATGTATTTCTGATGGCCAGCTTCTACTCGCCAATGGCAAGTCAATCTCTGTCGTCGCCAGCGCAGCTGTGTCAGTGTCGAACATGCCCGTGTCGAAGGGATTTGTTGAGAAGCAGGAAGTGACTGTTCTCAGAGATTCGGGCTGCAATGGAGTCATTGTCAAAGAGGATCTGGTGCCAACAGAGAAGTTCACTGGTGACTTCAAGTGGACGCTCATGGCTGACAGCAAATGCGTGAGGGCACCAGTGGCAAAGATCCAGATAGATACTCCATACTTCACCGGAGAAGTTGAGGCCGTCTGCCTGAAGAAGCCCTTGTACGATCTATTAATTGGGAACATTGGGGGTGCGAGACGTCCTGATGACCCTGATGTCGAATGGAGAATGGGCGCAGCTCAGCCTGCTGTTGAGGAGGAAGACCCACTGCCATTCGCGAATGAAGATATCAGCGAACTGTTACGAGATGACAGAGCAACTGTGCATCGCCGCGACCAGCCGCAGGTTGTAAGCGCTGTGACGACCAGAGCCCAGGCGAAGAAGGACAAAACAACTACGCCACTCAGGGTCACCAACAGTTCTGCAACTGCTGTCGTGGACAGGGATCGGCTGATTCAGCTACAGGAAGCTGATTTGACCTTGACAAAGTACAGGAGTCGTCCTGTCAAGGTGATGACTAAGGGCGAAGGCACTGTGCACTTTGAAGTAAAGGCCAAGATCCTGTACAGAGTGTTCCAGCACCCGAGAGTCAACGGTGGGAAGCCATTACGTCAAGTTCTGGTGCCTCAACCACTTAGGCGCCAGGTGATGGAGGTGGCCCACGACTCTATTATGGGAGGTCACCTGGGGGTCAAGAAGACATCGGACAGAATCCAGGCTGCGTTTTACTGGCCAGGATTGCATGCAGATGTGACTCGATTCTGCCGATCGTGCGATATTTGCCAGAAAACCATACCTCGAGGAAGGGTCCCGAAAGTGCCGTTGCAGAAGATGCCTTTGATCGACCGACCTTTCAAGAGGGTGGCCATTGACCTCATCGGCGAGATCAAACCGCCAAGTGAAGAGGGTCATCGTTGGGTACTGACCCTGGTAGACTATGCAACCAGGTACCCAGAAGCCGTGCCTCTGAAGAAAATTGACACCGAGACTGTTGCCGAGGCACTTGTGGACATTTTCAGCAGAATTGGGGTTCCTGAAGAGATCCTCACAGACCTGGGGACACAGTTTGTCTCTGAATGCATGGAAGAGGTCAACAGGCTGCTGAGCATTCGTCACTTGACTACGACACCCTATCACCCGATGTGCAATGGGCTGGTCGAAAAATTCAATGCGACGCTGAAGTCCACGCTGAAGAAACTATGCAGTGAGCAGCCAAGGCAGTGGCATCGCTACATCAATGCCTTGCTGTTTGCATACAGGGAGGTGCCACAAGAGTCCACTGGATTCTCCCCGTTCGAGCTGATGTACGGGCGGACCGTGAGAGGCCCGATGCAGATACTAAAGGAATTGTGGACGAAAGATGTGGACACACCTGAAGTGAAGAACAGTTACCAGTACGTGTTCGAGTTGCGAGAGAA
Organism: Littorina saxatilis; assembly: GCF_037325665.1. Lineage (NCBI taxonomy): Eukaryota > Metazoa > Mollusca > Gastropoda > Littorinimorpha > Littorinidae > Littorina > Littorina saxatilis. The sequence goes on along the minus strand of NC_090252.1, from coordinate 19,047,146 downwards.
ACTGGAGGAGACTCTCGAGATTGCGAGAGAAAACTTGAGAAAGTCTCAGGATAGTGGAAAGCACTACTACGACCGCAAAGCCGTAAACAGGAAGTTTACACCAGGTAACAAAGTGCTGATACTGCTTCCCACTGATCACAACAAACTACTGATGCAGTGGAAAGGCCCATAC
>NC_090252.1:19031974-19041974 GCF_037325665.1 Littorina saxatilis | reverse complement strand
GCGTGGTGAAGACTGCGGTAAATCTGTAGATGATAAGAGAACAAGGATTGTCTCAGAAGAAACGACTAAATGTTTCAGACCGGTAACTTCATTTCAACATTGCACTATACAATGGACGTTCTATGTGACAGGAGAGTTTGCTGATTTTGTGTTAAACATTGGAGAGATCGTCTGCTAGAATCAGAGATAGGTCGCTTCAGATTGCAGCTTCTGGAAATTTGCAAGGTTTGTTGCCTGTTAAAGAACTGGATTTTTACACGTAATGTATGTCATGTACAGTATATAAGCAACAACAACAAAACACACAAAGCAAATGGCATCGTCTGTCGACTAGTCACAGAAACAAACCTGGCGAGGTATGCGTGTACTTTATACACGTGGAAGAAACCGGAACAATGCGTCTTTGTTATTGACAATATGCTTTTGGATATTGAGAAAAATGGCCGACTTCCGTAGCATTATGCTTTGATGATCGGAAGAGACCATCCAATCACAGCCCCCGAATTCCCCCACGTGTTCATCAGAATAGCTGTATACGGTATAATAATAAAAAACGCTCGCGCTGGACCCGAGTACTCTTCAGACTGGCTCGCTCCCCCAGTATGAACGTTTTTGTCTTGTGCACGTTTAAGACCAAGTGATTGATCTGTGTGAATTACAGGCATTCCCTTTGCTATATAAATACATTGCATGCGAGCCGAGGATGTGCGTGGTGACTGGCCTTTCTCTTTTATTTGATCACAGTGAAAATGCACCCACACATATACACACACACTCTCTCTCCCTCACTCCCTCTCTCTCTCCCTCTCTCTCTCTTTCTTACACACACACACACACACACACACACACACACACACACACACACACACACACACACACGAGTACAGACTCATGCACCCACACACACACACACACACACCTCTCTTACACAAAAACACTCACACACACACACACACACACACACACAAACACACACACACACACACACACACACACACACACACACACACACAAACACATGTGCACAAAATGAACACACACACACACACCGCGCGAGAGAAAAAGACGTCAAAGACTTTTGACCGTGACGTAATCTTTTTATGACGCTATATTTCTCGTCAATGTGTGACGAGTTCGGCTGTTCTATCAGACTGCCTGGCTGGCTGTGGCTCCGCGAATTCCTCCCACCGCCAAGTCGGTTTTTTGTGGTTTATTTCGCATTTAGGTCCCAGGTAACATTATGAAGTTTTAATACAATCAATCGGACCTATTATCAAGTTGGTGTATCAACTTTTGAACGAACTGCGCCCAGTAGTTTCCCAGCAATAAGCTGTTAAGTGGAGAAAGACAGACAGACAGACAGACAGACAAGACAGACAGACAGACAGACAATTAAAGTCTGCTGAGCCCTTGTACTAGCGTACTCGGGGATAATGTTCTATCAAAGCCGCAGCAGTTTGAAAATGAAGAGATTGATTATTTATGTGCGATGCTATGTTTGCCTCAACATTATAGATATAAGTCAATCGTTGTGTATTGGAACCCCCCCTTTACAGATCCCCCCCCCCCCCCCCTATTTAAGACTTCCCCCTTGTTAAAACCTTTATTTTTCATATGTGACCCTTCACAACGAAATGAGTCACAAGTCACCTTTGCATAATGTTCATATGTGTTACATTTTCATAAAGAGTTTTTATGCTCTATCCAGTGGTGAAAACCGTTTTAGAAAAGAGCGAAAACTGTTTGAGTTATAAGCCTGTGACTAAGGTGACCCTCACACTGTTACCAGACACGCCCCGGACTTATATTAAGCCTAGCGCAGAACCGCGCGAGGTGACATGCGACTCATTTCGTGGTGGAGGGTCACATATGTTTTGGTCTCAACCTCTGTAAATTGAGTCCTTCCATTTTAAGACTTGATTGTTCAAGTTTGTGAAGGTCTCAAAAGAAGGGGTTCACTGTATCGTCACGCTCATAAGATAATTGCCTATGTCATTGTTTGATGTTTTGAGTTTACGCAAAACATTTTCTTTGGTTTCTGAACAATCTGCCTATCTCATGTTAGTTATAAGTTGCAAACTGCCTATCTCGAGCGGTGACAGCTGGATAAACGTGAGATAAAGAGCTGACAGCAACATTTTCAATCAGCAAAACTGCATAACAACCCACAAAGAGCTTTTGCATACTTTCACAGTCTCAAAACGTCTTCCTGTATCATAAAGAACAAGATGTTCGAAATAAATACAAAGTACACAGAATGCACTGATAGATATACATTGCTGTGCGTGATGTAATTTCGTTTTATGTGGGAATTCTTTGTTGAATTCTCCTTGCAGAATGACAAATGTTAGTTTTGACAAAAAAAGGAGAAAAAAACAAGCTGTGCAGAAAGTGGCATGGCTGCAGCTTTTTGTTTGTTCTGTTTTCATGTGATCAACAAATATATATGCTTATTCAATTTAGATAAAGTACAGCACCACTAGTGATAATACTACTTATGTTATTTATTTAATTGCAAGTTCTCTACTCAGTAAATATATTAATGCCAAAGACGATTACAATTAATCCTCACAAGTGGTCTACCAGAACTTATCTTTATTAATACTATAATAATTAGAATAGTAATAATATTAAAACGTACTTATAGTGATATATTCCCTGCCAGACAAAAGTCTCGTGGCGCTTTACAGGATCTATGAGGCATTGGGCACTACAATTCAACATTTCGTACACACAAGTTCAGGCATATTACCCATCACTGATCATTTAATCTAACACACGGCACTTGCATCAAAGCGTTAAGACTTTAAACCGAAAAACGATTTGACACAGGATTAAGGGCACTTACATAAAAGCGTTAAGATCTAAAACCAATATTTCATTTTACGACTTTTAATCGCATAAGAATACAATCAATCATACAAAATGAAATAGCTTAGATTTTGTAATCAAAAACCACATACAAAATAATCTAGAAGAGGTAAACACATTTTTGTGTAAACCTTAAATAATTATGGAGAAACAAATCATATTAAGGATATGAACTGTCAACTGCTTCAACTGCTTAGCTTCAGGACAACAACAACAACAACAGCGAACAAACAGGCATTATCTATGATCAGACACAACAACACATCGAATGCAATCCACTATCAGAAAAATACGAGCTTACATAGCTATGATTTTATAATCAAGAACCACATAAACATAATCTAGAAGCGTTGACAAGATGTGTTTAAACTTTACATTATGGAGGATTAAATTATAATAGGGTATGAAACTGTTGACTGCATAAACTGTTTTATTTGATCCAGCTTTTAAACGGTGAAGCTATGTGACAGTTAACAGGATTAAAGTATAATAAGATATGGAACTGTTGACTGCTTTAACTGTTTTCATTTGATCCAGCTTTTAAACGGTTAAGCTGTGTGTGATCGAGTCAGGACATTTTACTAATATTGTGTCACAGCTGGCCTCTAAGCTGTAAAATAAACCTAGTCCAATGAGATGTACAATCACTGTTTGACCTGCCGCGGCTTGAGGGAATGTCCGCTGTCTGATACTCATTTCAAAAGCTGCAAAGCGCTTGAAACGCAACGTGATGATGATCCCTTAACCTGTGCTTGGCACCCTGACTTGCACACATGCACACAAAACAAGCGCTGCTAGGATTTATCTCAGAATATGATGTGTGTGTGTGTGTGTGTGTGTGTGTGTGTGTGTGTGTGTATGTGCGTGCGTGCGCGCGCGCGCGTGTGTGTGTGTGTGTGTGTCTGTGTGTGCGTGTGTGTGTGCGTGTGTGCGTGGGTGCGAGCGTGCGCGCGCGCGTAAGTGTGTGTGTGTGTGTGTGTGTGTATGTGTGTGTGAGTGTGTGTGTGCGTGTGTGTGTGTGTATGTGTGTGTGTGTGTGTGTGTGTGTGTGTGTGTGTGTGTGTGTGTGTGTGTGTGTGTGTGATCACAACCATACGGCCAGTTCAACCTGTTTTAAAGCTAGCTGTGAAGAGACGTTAACTTCGCATAGATCACAGAACTGTCATCTGGATAGCGGGCATGAAAACACCGATTAATCTTAGGGCTTTCACCTGTTAATGATTATTCTTTGTCGCTAGTCCACATTAAATGTAAGATATCACTAATTCCAAGTTGGTCCTTACGTTGTTTTGAGTAGTATATATATGCCGCTTACAACTGACTGTCCATAGTGCAAGCTACAGGTAGTTGTCTCTTGACCATCTAGACGTGGTAAGTATAATAATAATAATAATAATAATAAATAACTTTTCTATAGCGCGAGTCCCATCAATTGGCTCCAGGCGCTTTACAAATTCATTATAGAATAAACTAGCACAAATCAACAAGTATGTGTGCAAGGAATTATAAACAAATAATGTTTTAATTGTTGTCATATGCCTGAAAAGTTCAGTAAATTCGTAAACTTATAAATTGCTTTACTTGGGAATTTAAAACAATGCTGAACATTCTAGGACATTTCTGAATTTTCTGAATGTTTCATATCAGTTTTTGATGCATTTACTGATTAGAAAAAAACATGTATAGTACATTTGTCAATTTCTGAATTTTGCATGCTGATTTGTGCATTTTAATGTTTGATTAATGTACTTAACAGGAAGATTGGTGATAGTAAAAGGTCAATGTTTTTAGATTTTTCATGCTAGCCTTTGATGATGAAACATTAGAAAAAAAACGGGTTTAAAAAAAATGTGGCAAATTATTCAGATTCATGGGATGGTTAGTTGTTTTTGTTTTTACGTATCATTTCTACAATGTGTTCGGCTATCCGGGACCGATGGCAGTTTGTTTCCATTCTCAGTTTACACGGCAATCACCGTGTTTAAAACTAGTTTCGCTTTGGTCTATCGCGTAGTATAGATACCAATTGTACATAACTTTGCAGAACAACCCTCGTACCAACGCTATCAGAACACTTTCTTTCTTTCTTTATTTGGTGTTTAACGTCGTTTTCAACCATTCAAGGTTATATCGCGACGGGATCAGAACACTATTATATTGCTTATACACAACTTTGCAGAACGACTCTGGTAGAAACTCCATTAGAAACAAACGATTTTGCTCACGTGACACTGTTACCACTTGAACGGAAGTTTACAGAACGTCTTTTGTAAAATATGTCTCGCGTGACGTATAGTTTCCACCACTAAAAACTTTTTAGAACAGCCCTCGTACTAACGGCATCAGAAATTCCAGATATTGTATGCGTAGCATAGCTAAAACTTGTACGGAATACAGCAGAACGACCCTAGCTCTTACCAACGCCATCAGAAAACAAAGGCATTGCTCACGTAACACTCAAAGCTTTAATAACACATTTACTCATGCATATGTATTCAGCGTTGTTTTCAATACGTTACATATACGACGCTTAATATTTGTGTATAATATGTAATGTGTAAACATTATGTTGCTGTTTTTCTCTACCTTTTTTTTCTACGTGAATATCCGTGTGATTATGAGATTAAATTAGTCCCCTCTCTGGTCGAGGGCTGGTTGAAAAAAAGCTCGTTGTATGGCTAATGCCACAACCCTCGAAAAATACAATTTGAGTTGATTTGCTTTTTGATTTGGTTATCAGTCTGTTGTACACACTTTCGCATAACGATCCTTGTACCACCGCTTTCAGAAAACAAAGATATGGTATACAATTTTGCGGATAAAACCTCTTACTAACGCTATCAGAAAATAACGTTATTACTCGCGTAGCATGACTAGAATTTTGCGGAACAAACCTCCTACTAACGCTATCAGAAAATAACGTTATTACTCGCGTAGCATGACTAGAATTTTGCGGAACAAACCTCCTACTAACGCTATCAGAAAATATCGTTATTACTCGAGAAGCATGACTAGAATTTTGAGGAACAAACCTCCTACTAACGCTATCAGAAAATAACGTTATTACTCGCGTAGCATGACAACCATTTTGTACACCACTGTGTCGAACCTTCGTACCAACGTCATCAGGAAATAACAGTATTGCTTAAGTAGCAGGGTTATTAGATACACAAGTATGCAGAACGGCACTCGCACCAACGTCATCAGGAAATACAATATTGCCGGCAAAACAAGCTTATACTTTATACAGAACTTTGAAGAACCACCTTCGTACCAACTTTATCACTAACTAAAGATATTGCTAGCGAAACAAGCATATACTTTACACATAACTTTGAAGAACCACCCTCGTACCAACGCAATCACAATGTACAGATATTGCTTGCGTAAGATGGCTATACTTTATACACAACTTTGCAGAACCACCCTCGTACCAACTCCATCACAAAATAAAGATATTGCTGGCGAAACAAGCTTATACTTTATACACAACTTTGCAGAACCACCCTTGTACCAACTCCATCACAAAATAAAGATATTGCTGGCGAAACAAGCTTATACTTTATACATAGCTTTGCAGAACCACCCTTGTACCAACGCTGTCACGAAATAAAGATATTGCTGGCTAAACAAGCTTATTCTTTATACACAACTTTGCAGAACCACCCTTGTACCAACGCTATCACAAAAAAAAGATATAGCTGGCGAAACAAGCTTATACTTTAAACATAACTTTGCAGAACCACCCTTGTACCAACGCTGTCACGAAATAAAGATATTGCTGGCTAAACAAGCTTATTCTTTATACACAACTTTGCAGAACCACCCTTGTACCAACGCTGTCACGAAATAAAGATATTGCTGGCTAAACAAGCTTATTCTTTATACACAACTTTGCAGAACCACCCTTGTACCAATGCTGTCACGAAATAAAGATATTGCTGGCTAAACAAGCTTATACTTTATACATAACTTTGCAGAACCACCCTTGTACCAACGCTATCACGAAATAAAGATATTGCTGGCGAAACAAGCTTATACTTTATACACAACTTTGCAGAACCACCCTTGTACCAATGCTGTCACGAAATAAAGATATTGCTGGCTAAACAAGCTTATTCTTTATACACAACTTTGCAGAACCACCCTTGTACCAACGCTGTCACGAAATAAAGATATTGCTGGCTAAACAAGCTTATTCTTTATACACAACTTTGCAGAACCACCCTTGTACCAACGCTGTCACGAAATAAAGATATTGCTGGCTAAACAAGCTTATACTTTATACATAACTTTGCAGAACCACCCTTGTACCAATGCTGTCACGAAATAAAGATATTGCTGGCGAAACAAGCTTATACTTTATACATAACTTTGCAGAACCACCCTTGTACCAATGCTGTCACGAAATAAAGATATTGCTGGCGAAACAAGCTTATACTTTATACATAACTTTGCAGAACCACCCTTGTACCAATGCTGTCACGAAATAAAGATATTGCTGGCGAAACAAGCTTATACTTTATACATAACTTTGCAGAACCACAAACCACCTTTGTACCAACACTATCACGAAATAACGATATTGCTGGCGAAACAAGCTTATACTTTATACACAACTTTTCAGAACCACCCTTGTACCAACGACATCATAAACAGAACAAGCTGACCATGGCATCCAGGATTCTTCTCGTCTTACTGATCGCCACACTCATGAACGGGGTTTTCCTGTTACCTATTGATGATGATGATGATGAGGTTGGTGTTGCATGTTTACGCCCATTCAGCCTATTTGGCTATGGGGGACGGATACCATTTTGTTTCCTTTCTCAGTTTTCATGGTGGACTTTGTGTTTTGAAACTATCTACATTTCTGTCTTTCACATTAAAATGAAGGAGGTCCTTAAACTCCCATGTCTTTTCACACTCTTTACTTCAAATCTTGTATCAAAAACATCTTGATCCCCTCCTAAAAATGAAAAATAAGATATGGTCCAGTGGCATGCTCAAACATGACGCACTCGTTACAGAAGACTGGTGAACATTGTATTAAGAGAAAGTGATAAGTTAATGTTTTTTTCAGTTCTCATCATAATGTTGCTTTTAGAAAAGGAGGCACTCTCTTAATAATCAAGAGTACTTTGGTACCTCCAGGCTGTCTATAGTGAGTTGAAAGCGTGTCTGATCTGAGCATTTAGCCGTAGTATATTATGGTATGCACACTTTCTTTCCATTTCATTCAAACAAACTTTTTCAGACTATGGTCGCGCATGCGAGTAACATCCTTGAAAATGTGTTAACATTGAGTCAAGTGTTGACAACATGTTTTTTTTTCATTCAAACACATTATTTTTTTAATCGAGTCAAATGCCTACTTCGAGAAGTCGTTATAGCGACAAGTCAGTGCCAAATCCTCGAGCAGACATACTAAGTAGACTGTGCTCAATAAATGTGCGGTTTAACCCATCTCTGAACAGGAAGTCACACATAAATATATTTTTTTTCCTTTCAGCGCCGTGATGCACGGCTGTTTGCTCTGCACGGTGTTCATGACCAAGACAACATTTGGGACACCATATGTGATCGAATCAGGCTGGTACCTGCGTTACAGAAAGGATTCAGCTTCACCGCGGTCAAGGCAGCCTTCAAGATCGTAGATCAGCACAGTGAGTGTGTGCTCAGCTGCTTTCATTCACGACTTGGCGTCCTTGAGAGTAGCTGTCATCTGCCTAGCTGGCCCTATGATAGCCTTAGTCGCGTATACAATGATTATCATGTTGTTTCTCTAGTTGTCATCTGCCTAGCTGGCCCTCTGACAGCCCTAGTCACGTATACAATGACTAGCCTTTTGTTTCTCTAGTTGTCATCTGCCTAGCTAGCCCTCTGACAGCCCTAGTCACGTATACAATGACTAGCCTTTTGTTTCTCTAGTTGTCATCTGCCTAGCTGGCCCTATGACAGCCTTAGTCACGTATACAATGATTATCATGTTGTTTCTCTAGTTGTCATCTACCTAGCTGGCCCTCTGACAGCCCTAGTCACGTATACAATGACTAGCCTTTTGTTTCTCTAGTTATCATCTGCCTAGCTGGCCCTATGACAGTCCTAGTCACGTATACAATGATCATCATGTTGTTTCTCTAGTTATCATCTGCCTAGCTGGCCCTATGACAGCCCTAGTCACGTATACAATGATTAGCCTTTTGTTTCTCTAGTTGTCATCTGCCTAGCTAGCCCTATGACAGCCTTAGTCACGTATACAATGATTATCATGTTGTTTTTCTAGTTGTCATCTGCCTAGCTAGCCCTATGACAGTCCTAGTCACGTATACAATGATTAGCATGTTGTTTCTCTAGTTGCCATCTGCCTAGCTGGCCCAATGACAGCCCTAGTCACGTATACAATGATTATCGCATGTTGTTTCTCTAGTTGTCATCTACCTAGCTGGCCCTCTGACAGCCTTAGTCACGTATACAATGATTATCGTGTTGTTTCTCTAGTTGTCATCTACCTAGCTGGCCCTCTGACAGCCCTAGTCACGTATACAATGATTATCATGTTGTTTCTCTAGTTGTCATCTACCTAGCTGGCCCTCTGACAGCCCTAGTCACGTATACAATGATTAGCATGTTGTTTCTCTAGTTGGCATCTGCCTAGCTAGCCCTATGACAGCCCTAGTCACGTATACAATGATTAGCATGTTGTTTCTCTAGTTGCCATCTGCCTAGCTAGCCCTCTGACAGCCCTAGTCACGTATACAATGATTATCATGTTGTTTCTCTAGTTGTCATCTGCCTAGCTAGCCCTATGACAGTCCTAGTCACGTATACAATGATTAGCATGTTGTTTCTCTAGTTGGCATCTGCCTAGCTAGCCCTATGACAGTCCTAGTCACGTATACAATGATTAGCATGTTGTTTCTCTAGTTGGCATCTGCCTAGCTAGCCCTATGACAGTCCTAGTCACGTATACAATGATTAGCATGTTGTTTCTCTAGTTGCCATCTGCCTAGCTGGCCCAATGACAGCCTTAGTTAATGTTACGTGATCTGTCTGTTCTTTATTGCGAGTGTGTGTGTTCGTCCGCTCCCAATGATAAATTCAGACGACGTAGTACTAAATGTATTGT
>NC_090252.1:19024474-19026974 GCF_037325665.1 Littorina saxatilis | reverse complement strand
GCTGGGTACTTTCGTGTTTCTATAACCCACCAAACTCTGACATGGATGACAGGATCTCTGCCGTGCGCACTTGGTCTTTTGAGTGCGTGTACACTCGAAGGGGGTTAAGTCACTAGCAGGTCTGCACATAAGTTGACATGGGAGATCGAACAAATCTCCGCTCTAAACCCACCAGGCGGCAGCGACCGGAATTCGAACTCACGACCTCCCGATTAGGGGACCGACGTCTTACCACCACGCCACTACGCCCGTCAAATCTAAACTGTGCCAACAAATTATTGCCCTCATTTTGTACCCCAAGCATTCATTCCGTGTCAATTCATTCAAACTTGATTAGCCCTTAACAGTCCTCGACTTGGCTATCTAGCACACTTTTTGGATTAAAAAAAGTAATTAACAGGGTTCACGTGACCGCCGCCCAAATAAGGCTATCCCCAAATTCGACCCGACAAAAACGTAAGGTATCTATACAAAATCGACACAAATTCAGAAAGGGGACAACTTAGCAATTTCTTCATACAAGGGGAAAGCCAAGTCAGAACAGAACGAAGACTAAAATAAGTTATAATATATATACACGATGATGATGGAGTCTCCCCTCTCCCCCCTTTCCCTCGTCGCGATATAACCTTCGTGGTTGAAAACGACGTTAAACACCAAATAAAGAAAGAAAGAAATGATGGAGTCTCCCGTGGCTATTCTGATATGCACGTCGGGGAATTCAGGGGTTGCGTTTCACAAATCCCCATTTCGATCAGCGGTCCATATTTCCACGGAAATTGCTTAATATTCTTTATATTTACAACAACAAATCACACGCAGTAGTTCCGGTTCAACTCGAGCAGACGGTCTTTTCCTCGCTGTCATTTAGTCAAGCTGTGGAACTCGCAGAGTGAAACTGAATGTGCTGCAAGCTTGTTTCACCAAGTCTAATAGGCCAAAAAAGCTCTCGCACGCTGGCTAGCTGAAGACCAATACGGGTCATGCTCGTCTCCCTGAAGCACGGGAACTAAGTACCTAACCAATCTGTTTTCTTTAATTGTGAGCACATTAGTAGAGTAATCAAACCATATCTTTACACCCCCGGTATTGGGGTGTGTATAGGTTTCGGTCGATGTGTTTGTGTGTTTGTGTGTTTGTGTTCGCATATGGATCTCAAGAATGAACGGACCGATCGTCACCAAACTTAGTGAACAGGTTCTATACATTCCTGAGACGGTCCTTACAAAAATTGGGACCAGTCAAACACACGGTTAGGGAGTTATTGGTGGATTAAGATTCTACAAGGACTTATACAGGGACATATTAATGGTCAAAGGGAAATAACCTTCTCAGTTGGTGGCAGTGAGAATGGTTATTTCCCTTTGACCAACGGGGGTGTTTTTCCTACCTCGGAGGAATGTCTTGTTATTTATTTATTCAAAATGTGATGAGGGATACAATGAAGAGAATGTTTAATCAATTTGTAAAAATTCAATTCTAATAACAACATTATGACCAGTCTAAGTAATTTTCAAACTTCTGAGCTGAAATGCAATCCCATTGTCCAGACTTGGTCAAAGATTGCTCGACCAACATTTCTATCAATGTTTGTTGAGGGCGTTAATGTGCCGCCTTTACTTTCACTAAATTCGGATTAGATGTAGTCAAAGATAATTATTAAAATAATGTAAAAAACGTTCGGGGATATCATTTGAAAGAATGTGTGTACAGTTTTAGGACGATCTGTCTCGCATCTTAAATGGAATCGCTCTACACACACACACACTCACACACACACACAAACACACACATACACGCACACACACACACCCACACCCCCCCACACACACATACACACACACACACACATGCGCGCACACACACACACATACAAACACCCTCGTCTTGATTGCCAGTCACTGTTACAAAATTTGGTCAAACTTGACTCAATGTAAACACATGTTCAAGGATGTTACTCGCATGGGCAACCATGTTCTGAACAAGTTTGTTTGAATGAAATGGAAAGAAAGTGTGTATACCATAATATGTAGTACGGCAAAATGATACGATTAGACATGTATGCTTTCGATTTACTGTAGATAGCCTGCAGGTACCAAAGTAATCTTAATTATAGAAAGAGTGCCCCCTTATCTGAAAGCAACATTATGATGAGAACTGAAGTAAACATTAACCTGAACGGCACGGTTGGCCTAGTGGTAAGGCGTCCGCCCCGTGATCGGGAGGTCGTGGGTTCGAACCCCGGCCGGGTCATACCTAAGACTTTAAAATTGGCAATCTAGTGGCTGCTCCGCCTGGCGTCTGGCATTATGGGGTTAGTGCTAGGACGGGTTGGTCCGGTGTCAGAATAATGTGACTGGGTGAGACATGAAGCCTGTGCTGCGACTTCTGTCTTGTGTGTGGCGCACGTTAAATGTCAAAGCAGCACCGCCCTGATATGGCCCTTCGTGGTCGGCTGGGCGTTAAGCAAACAAACAAACAAACAAACATTAACCAATCA
>NC_090252.1:18999474-19019474 GCF_037325665.1 Littorina saxatilis | reverse complement strand
TAATTAAAAACCTTTTGACCCTAAGAAAGAATGTTTAATATTCTTCCACCTACCAAGTGTTGCCTATCTTTTATAACGTGTTAAATCCAACCGCCCTTCAGACTTTTTTCTCTCAACATAATACAAAACGCAAAAACAACAACAATAAAACGCTAAATTGAGTTATTCATCGCTCGACCTTAGACAGAATGTTTCATATCCCCCTGGCTGCCGAATGTTCCAAACAAACCGCCCTTGTGACTTCATTGCGAAAGTTCAACAGAAACTACCGTAAACTACATTGTATATGCCCCCCCCCCCCCCGCCCCACATGCACCAATGTAGCCCAAAGGTTGGGGGTGGGCGTTTACTAGGTACTATACCCTTTATTTGCTGGAGCGGTTCCTTTGCAAGAATAACAATATTTTGGTCACTTGGCATGGAATTGTTCAAAGGATGCGTTATTGCAACGCTTTATCCACATGGGTGAAGCAGCAAAGCCGTCAGGGTGAAGGCCACCGACCTGTTCCAATGCTCTTCTTTGCAGATCTCTGTTCCTGACGACACTGTCCTCTACAAGAAATCTAAGAACACCAAAAGCAACCTCTTCAGAGCTCCCATGGGGTCGCCTTCACGCGGCGGGAGCGTTTAAACAGAGCTACCCCACCCCTTTACTTCTCTTCTTTTGTCTTATTTCTGCCTTACCAGTCCTTTCACCTATATTTCCTTCCAAGAAAACTCTCCCTACTATTCCCTGCAGTTTTCCAATTCTTTTTTTGTTGTCTTATTTCTACCTGACTGGATCCATCACCTTTATTTCACTTACCAAAAGTCTTCTTTTCCACATCCTTATTTCTCTGCACCCCGCATGTCGTAAGAGGCGACTAACGGATTCTGTTTCTCCTTTTACCCTTGTTAAGTGGTTCTTGTATAGAATATAGTCAATGTTTGTAAAGATTTTAGTCAAGCAGTATGTAAGAAATGTTAAGTCCTTTGTACTGGAAACTTGCATTCTCCCAGTAAGGTCATATATTGTACTACGTTGCAAGCCCCTGGAGCAATTTTTTGATTAGTGCTTTTGTGAACAAGAAACACTTAACAAGTGGCTCTATCCCATCTCCCCCCTTTCCCCTATCCCATCTCCCCTCTTTCCCTCGTCGCGATATAACCTTCGTGGTTGAAAACGACGTTAAACACCAAATAAAGAAAGAAAGAAAGAACCTCTTCAGACATCACTACCCGCCCAAGATGAAGTTTTCTTCTTTTCCCTCCCAGTCCGAGGCATCAAACATGTTTCGCGATTCTCTAGCCACTCTCGAATCATTTTTCTGTCTACTCCGTACTCACGTGCTGTTTGTGACAGACTTCCATATTGTTGTCCTGGTGTTCTAGCGCTTAGAGTTTAAACTCCACTGTGTCGGAATTCATTCGCGGCATCTTATCACACTGAAATCTCTGCTGCGCGCGAAACATTTCCAAGGAAGGGAAACAATTAACAAGTCGCGTAAGGCGAAATTACTACATTTAGTCAAGCTGTGGAACTCACAGAATGAAACTGAACGCACTGCATTTTTTCACAATGACCGTAGTCCGCCGCTTGTGCATAACGGAGTGAAACTGACGAGCCTGTTCAGCGCGGTAGTGGTTTCGCTGTGCTGCATAGCACGCTTTTCTGTACCTCTCTTCGTTTTAACTTTCTGAGCGTGTTTTTAATCCAAACATATCCTATCTATATGTTTTTGGAATCAGGAACCGACAAGGAATAAGATGAAATTGTTTTTAAATCGATTTCGGAAATTTAATTTTGATCATATTTTTTATATGTTTAATTTTCAGAGCTTGTTTTTAATCCAAATATAACATATTTATATGTTTTTGGAATCAGGAAATGATGTAAAATAAGATTAACGTAAATTTGGATCGTTTTATATAAAAAAAAATATTACAATTTTCAGATTTGTAATGACCAAAGTCATTAATTAATTGTTAGGCCTCCATGCTGAAATGCAATACCGAAGTCCGGCCTTTGTCGAAGATTGCTTGGCCAAAATTTCAATCAATTTGATTGAAAAATGAAGGTGCGACAGTGCCGCCTCAATTTTTACAAAAAGTCGGATATGACGTCATAAAAGACATTTATCGAAAAAATGAAAATAAAATCTGGGGATATCATACCCAGGAACTTTCATGTAAAATGTCATAAAGATCGGTCAAGTAGTTTACTCTGAATCGCTCTACACACACACACACGCACAGACACACACGCACACAAACATACACCACGACTCTCGTCTCGATTCCCCCTCTATGTTAAAACATTTAGTCAAAACTTGACTAAATGTAAAAACGAAAAACAAACAGCAGAATGAATAATCTTTTTTATTTCCATTTACTCTAATGATCAAAAATGGGGATGGGAGATCTTGACCAAAAGTAGGGGGTAGGCGTTTACTCGAAAGGTAGTTTAAGGTATTAATTCTGATTTTAGATAGTACATGTAATCACTTGACCCTAGACAGAACGTTTCCTATTCTCCAACCTATCGAATGTTGTCTACCTTTCTAGAATATTCAAATCAAAACGCTATTCTAACTTTTGAAACAAAACTTCCAGAAAAATGTACAACGTTGAAATCATCATTAAAAATCACTTGACCTTAAACATAACTGTTATATTCCCTCGCCTTCTTAATATTGCCTGCCTTCAATGTTTTAATCCCCCCCTCCCCCCTCCCTACTGATTTGTTGCAAAAGTTCCACGTAAACTTAAGGTAGCAGAATCAGCTGAAATTTTGGTATTTTTGTTCCAATTTTGTGTTTTCAGTTTGGTTTGGTTGTTTGAGTTAGAATTTGGTCCAAATCATCAACACATATCTTATTTTCAGGAAACATATTGTAATGTTGCCTATTTGTACTGGTTTTCTCACAAAAATAAATTTAATGAAAAATGTCGAAAATCAATTTACGGAATTGCGATATTCTTACTTAATTGTTTTTAGGTCCTATCTGCCTCAGTTTTTAAGCTACATCCTTAATTTTTTGACACAACCTTGTTTACACTATTCTAAAGCTTTCGTCATATCAGATTTTGAAAATCTTTTGTGGTTTTGCTTTGCTGGGTCCTTAATTATATGTCACGGTTCACTTTTGTTAAACCGGATGGTTTTCAGTTTTGCCGAGATATGTGGTAGAAGGGAGGGAAGTCAGGTTAGGAAAACAAAACAAGCTTAAACGAGTTATAGAACCTAGTGTCAGAAGTGAGACGGCCACGTGAGTGTGACGGACAGGACGGCAGTTGTAACCTAAACTCACAGCGCGAGGACATGAAGTGTCGGTCTCAGGTGGTTCTCGATTGAACTCCTGACAGGACAAAAGTATTAAACAATGGCGACTGCAAGTGAGAGGGAACAATAAAGAGACCAAAAAGCAATGTACTCACGTTAAAATGACGAACATGGAACGAATAACAGCGACGTTTCGACCTAAGGGTCTTCTTCAGGCACAAAAACACAAAAGTACACACACAAAAAAGAAGAAGAAAGACGATAGAACAAATAAAGAGGAGAACAACTGACAAAACAACTGCACTGCACAAACCAACAGGTGACAAAGACAGAGAAGCAAGGGAAGCTACCCGAGTTTTTTTTTTCTTTTTTTTTTCTCCTCTTTATGTGTTCTATCGTATTTCTTCTTCTTTTTTGTGTGTGTACTTTTGTGTTTTTGTGCCTGAAGAAGACCCTTTGGTCGAAACGTCGCTGTTATTCGTTCCGTGTTCGTCATTTTAACGTGAGTACATTGCTTTTTGTTCTCCTGACAGGACGGAAAGTGTGAAGGCTTGTTTGAATTCCGTTTCCCTAGAACAGTGTGGTGTGGTGTCTTCAAGGAAGAAAGCCCTTGTTCAAATGGCTTCTGTCAAGATGATGTTTTGCTCAGAGATTCATCCTATCACGGGATATTATGGTGAGCGAAAATGTTGAGTCTGCAGTGTGAGCGTGTTATGCTGAATATTCTGTAACTAGCAAGACCCTTAGTATGTTGGAAAGAATGTGTGAATATGTGCTTTATTTTCTGAGTTTCAGTTTGGTTTATGTTCGATTGTAGTAGGTATTATTTGGGATAGGAGGTTGGTAACATTTTCTAATTGCCTATGCGCTTGTAGATAGTTTGGCCATGCATTTTTCGTTTTTCAAAATGGCGGACCTCATGGTCCCACATGGTAAATAACTTTGAAGCTACCTGATGTAAAAATGATTTAGGAGATTCCTAAAATGTAAATGGATACATGTTGTTATAATGTGAAGCAGGAGGGCTTGGATTTTGAATGAGAGTGTGAAGATGAATTTACGGACAATGAGTAACTATTTCTGGGGAAAGTGGGTTATGTCCATTGAAGGAAGAGCGGAGAGTTGTGTCCCTTGAACTCAAAATGGCGGAAGCATGTTGTTTTAATTTTCATAACCTGTTGTGAAAATTCTTTGGAAGTGCGAAAGGCTGTTATTTGAGATAATTTAGTTGTGAATTTGTAGAACATGTTTGACCTTGACCTTGTGTGTCTATAATTGGACAGGAAGTTAGAGAGGTCATAAGTTGTCATGTTTTAAAAGCAATTTTGACTTTGTGAATACTTTTGCAAAAGGAAAATAACAACTTTGAAGAAAGTTTCATTGACGTCAAAATTAAATCAATTAAACATGAAACATGAAACATGCTGGTCTATAGCAAAAAACGCAACAAAAGAATCAAGACTACGAGAATTGCACTGGAAAATTGTTCACAACATCTATCCCACAAACATTCTTCTACAAAAAATGGGACTGTCTGACAGTGAATATTGTCCATACTGCACACACGAAAGAGACTACATCGAACATTTTTTCTGTGATTGTAGTAAAGTTAAGCCTTTATGGAAACACGTCGAAAACACTATACTAGATAAAACTGGTGTACGTGTTAAACTTAACGCAAAATCTGTACTACTTGGGGTTGTTTGTGTTGAAAATGCAGGCAGCGTATGTCTAGATATCATTAACCATTTAGTTCTTATTGCTAAAATGTGCATTAGCAAATTTAGATACGGTACTCCCGTAAATTTAACACTCATGTTTGAAAATGAAATGAAACTTCGTGTTTCATAATAATAAAAAAAAAAATTAATAAAAAAGGAAAAAAACAAAAAAATTAAAATAAAAAAAATCTGTGGTGGTTTACATGCTTATTTACACAGGTTGGAAGATTTTTTTTACTTCTGTAGACTTTGTATCTTCTTGTTGTGGCGATAAACCTCCATCTCCACATTGAAGCTGAATCTTGGTTTTTGAGCAGAGATGTTATTACTGAACTCTTCTCATCCTTTGTCTTTTGGGTTTTTTCATTATTAAAAAAAAAAAAAAAAAAAAAAACCTTCGGAGATTTCAAAATGTTTGCTGTGTGCAACACATGTTCTACGACAACATCTAATTCGGATATTTTGGATGTTTTGTAGGAAAGAACTTCTTTTTCTTGTCGTAAAACTAAAATACACCCTCTAATTAAAAAGCATGCACGCGTATGGGAGCCACAGACCGCATGCATACTGGCACACTCTGATGCTGGTGATTCTGACTGTACATTGTTATAACTTAGATCTAACTGAACTTGATCACGTTACTCGTTAGATCATCAGTGCTATTATTTTGTAGAAACTAAAAAGGCACTCGGAGTCCAGTAACAACATATTGAAGTATCTGTGAATGTGTTTCTTGTAATTAAATGGGAACTCTGGTGTAAAAAAAAAAAAAATAAAAAAAAAAAAAAAAAAAAAAATTGAAGAAAGTTAACTTGTAAATATTTTCGAAGAAGAATCTTCATGTTCTGATTGTGAATCGGAACTTAGATTATTTTTGAAGGAAGATTTTTCATGTGGACATTGGAAGTTCATATTTGTAAAATGTTAGGTTCAAGTTTAGCAGCAAAATTGAATTGTTGTTTGATCTTGGAGATAAACACACAAGGTTTGGTGACTCTGGTTTAGGTCTTATGATCAGATTACTTAGATCAAAATTTGTTTAACAGATCCTGCTGTGAATCCAGCCTGGATGTCAAGCCTGTAAATCCAGTCCTCAGGACATTGAGCCTGTTCTCGATGCTGTTCCTGATGTGGAACCTGTCAGCTTCGTCCGCGTTCTCGTCTTCGACTGATCCTGATCTAACACTGATCGGGAACTCAACTTCGTCTACGTCGTCGAATGATCTCGTGCATGAGCTAACTGATAGGGTTCTCGACTTCATCCTCGTTTTCATCGTCGGCTGATCCGGGTCAAGATCTGACACTGATTGGATTCTCGGCTTTGACTTCGTTCTCGTCGTCGAATGATAAAAACACGCTCAGAAAGTTTAAACGAAGAGAGGTACAGCACAGCGAAACCACTACCGCGCTGAACAGGCTCGTCAGTTTCACCAGAGACTATAGAGTATACAGAGACGCTTCATCCTTCTTTGCGCTGCGGTGCGAAAGTGAGACCGGCCGCCAACGCGCGGGAAAAGAGCCACTCCCTGCCGCACAAGGAAGTTCGCGTATAGCGGCTGCTGTCGGCTGTGTTTATATCACGTTTATATTAACATACTGTCTGTTCTGTCCGGCTGACAGTGCTGCAAAAAGTAACTGAACGAAAAAATATGTTTGTTTGTGAACATCCTTTTTAAATGACCATAAAAACACCGCAGAAAATGGTGTAGATTAAAATTAAATCAAATTTACTTAGGCGGCAATACCCGCTGCATCGCTGTAGTTATGCAAACATGATTCAAGTCGGTGTCTTTTCACGAACTAATCGTCGTTATTTTTGTGTGTTTTAGTCAAATACAAAAACATACTGTATACATGGTCACTTAAGCCTGAGAAAATATGTCAGGAATAAATCGTTAACGAAATAGTTCCCGGTCAAATCGGTAACTAAGGCATTTAGTCAACTTGGCGTCGTCCCAGCACCTCTAAAGTGAAATGGGTAGTCAATTGCACGGTGCTAAGAAATTATCATGTAAGGAAAACTGTAAAATACAGCAACTTAAACAACATTATTGTGACCTAGCTGACTTTAATTAAAGAATCTTGATCGATCGATGATTGTCTTATTTCTTATCGGTTGCTTCTTTCTTGTTCAGAAAGCTCTCTCTCTCTCTCTCTCTAGTCTCTCTCTCTCTCTCTCTCTCTCTCTCTCTCTCTCTCTCTCTCTCTCTCTCTCTCTCTCTCTCTCTCTCTATGTCTCTCTCTCTCTTTTTGTTTCCTAGTCATAGTTGTAGTAAAATAGTTTAGTCCCTCTTTAGGGCGAGGGCCAGTTGCAAAAAAGCATATATATTCTTATTCGCGTTACCCTCGAAAAATAAAGATTTGTCATTGTCAGTGTCATTGTCTCCCTCTCTCTCTCTCTCTCTCTCTCTCTCTCTCTCTCTCTCTCTCTCTCTCTCTCTCTCTCTCTCTCTCTCTCTCTCTCTCTCTCTCTCTCCCTCTCTCTCCGAGTCAGTTACACACACACACACACACACACGCACGCACGCACACACACACACACACACACACGCACACACGCACACACACACACACACACACACACACACACACACACATGAATTGAGATGAATTAACGAGGTACGGACCGACTGGATGACACTTTGAACAGCATCGTCACAAGTATTCTAGTTTGAGAAGTTTTCGACTTTTGCGCTTGGACGAAGAATAGAATCAATTGTTCAGTTGTCCTTCAAAACAAAATTAAGCCTGATGTTAATTAAACAACTGCGCAATTACATTGTTGAGCTTGTGTACAGTGTGTGTTTTCTCTGTTCTGGTAGAATACACGCAGTTCGACGCTACACTTTTTACTGATTTTCCGACATTTAACGAGAGAAAAAAACCAAAAAAACAATCCTCACTTGCTCTCTTCCTCAGGAAATTTGAACATCCTGAAGCCTTTGGCATGTGAGTTTGAGCAATTGATGGCCAAAGACCATGCCCCGCTGTGTTTTCTTTTTGGTGCGGCCATGGTTGTGCTGCACGATATCGCTACTGCTGTGGAAAGGGAAAGTAGGTTTTTACATGTTTCCGCGTGGTGGCGCCACAGGGCTTCCTGTTTCAATTTTCAGCGCCGAATGAAGCGTCTCTGTATACTCTATAGTCTCTGGTTTCACTCCGTTTTGCACAAGCGGCGGACTACGGTCATTGTGAAAAAATGCAGTGCGTTCAGTTTCATTCTGTGAGTTCCACAGCTTGACTAAATGTAGTAATTTCGCCTTACGCGACTTGTTTTCCTTTCTCACAGACAGACCCAGCCAGCAGGAAAGAGGCCGTGGAGGGAGTGGTTGAGGTTATTCACGGGGACTACACAGCAGTGAGCCACGTGCCAAAGAACACCAAGCCCAGACCTTCACGCTTCGTGATCGTTCTGACCGTCTTGATGCTTCTCGCTGCCGCTGGCTGCATTGCCTCCCTTGCCATGGAACACCTGGGCGCGGCTGTTGCTTGCGTGGCGTGTGTTGTTGTGCCTCTGGTGGTGATACTGCTGTGGGTGTGTTGCAGAAAGGTAAAGGAAGAACGACTGTTGCCGAAGTAGATCAACGCTATTGAAACTGAAAACGTTTGGTGGTTGAGCTACTGTGTGTTGTTGTATTTGTGGAGAAATGTTTGGTAATGATGACATGATCATTGGTAGGTAGTTAGGTGGCTATTTTTGATATGGTTTTTACCTTCACAAGGCGACGGTGTGAATTTGTGATGTAGATATGTGGCTGGTTATGTGTGAGTATGTAAATAATTGTGTGTGTGTGTGTGTGTGTGTGTGTGTGTGTGTGTGTGTGTGAGTTGTGTCTGTGTGTGCATGACAGTGTAATGTACGTATGTATGCATGCATGGTGATGTGTGTCTGCATATGTGTCTGGTTGGTTTTTATTTTATTTTTACCGTGCCGTGCCAAGATGAAATCCTTTTGCAAAATTGGTGAATAAATATCTTGTATTTTGTATCTTGTATCTTGTTTTCTTTCAGAGTGGAGGAAAAAGGTCGTCAGAAGAAATAGGGTCGGTTTGGTTATCTGTATTCAATTTTTCTGTTGGCCTTAGAAAAAGTAACACGCACAGTTACTGTGCATATAAACGAGCACTAGTGTTTTCTGATGAATTCTGCCAGTTCTAAACTTCAAAAACTGATCGAGTGTCCGAGAAATGGAACAGTTTTAGGTCATTGGGGCGTTTTTCCTACTGTGAATTTTGGTCATTATTGAAATGTATATTGCTGCTTTAAGTGAGTGCCACTGAGTTATTACTGTCAGTTCGAAGCCTCGATGAGTATTGCCTCTTCGTAACCTTTCTGTACATTTTGTTTCATTCCCCTTTCGACAACGAACAGTCACATTTTCAGCCTAGTATAATGCTTCTGCGTACACATCAAAACATTATTTAAAATGAAGAAAATTAAAATACTAGCAACTTGACAAAAAACGTCTTCTTCGCTTATGCTCATTCACTAGATTGAACCCTCACCGTGTCATGCAAGAATGGCCCAGTCCTCTGGGGATTCACATTGTTGGACTAGAAATTGTCTGTAAGGGGGCAAGAAACACATTGTAAGAAACCTTACCTCTTCATATAAAAAGAGTGTGTATCCCTTGTAGACAGTTTGGTAATTAATTAATAACACACACCCACACACACACACACACACATACACACACACACACACACAAACACACACACACACACACACACACACACACACAAACACACACACACACACACACACACACACACAAACACACACACTCCAATCAATACAATTAGTGTGTGTGTGTGTGTGTGTGTGTGTGTGTGTGTGTGTGTGTGTGTGTGTGTGCATGTGTGTGTGTGTGTGTGTGTATGGTTGGTACACGCACGGGCGCTTCCACCACCATTAATAGCCTTTATCATTGGTAGGCTTATTCAGGTATTGGAACTTTGCTTACACCGCTTTGTACGCATGCGCTTAATTTGAGCTTTTGTCACCATCGTTTTCTTTGCATCCGTTTTGTCATATATCCGGATTGTGTACAACAGACGAAAACGAGTGCTTACTTTTGTTGTTTATACTTTGCACATGTTAAAGGACATGTTTGAAGAAAACGCCAAGCCTAAAACCGTGATAATTTCTTTGTCACTAGGAGGAGATAGCAAATTGAAACAGGGACGATTACTAAGACTAGTCAACACATGATCATGACTTGAACAAGTTTAGTCGACAGTTGTTTGTGGTTTTCTTGGTTCAGAGTACAAAGTTGTCAGGCAGCTGGTTTTCAGTTCGACGTTCGTTACGTCCCTCTCACTGTCACAATCGCTTGACTAGCTATCGCTCTCTGGACGCTCACTACACTGATTCCCGTCAGAGAGGAAGTAATCGTCAATCAACGACTTCAATTCTTCTCCTTCCGCATCGAAAATGTAACCTGCTTTGCAAGAATTCAGCAGAAACGCTAATCGTTTCTCCATGTTCGCAGTCAATCGCAACATACGAACACAAGCGGTAGAGAGGCATTATTTCCCCTTAAGACCGCTTCGACCAATCACGAGTGCTGTTTCAGCCGAGAACTGACATTGTTACCAAGAAAGTTTTCGAAAGTGGCTGCTGATTGGTAGAAGCTTCTTTCTTGTTTACACCCAAAGAATTGCGTGTAAAACTTCATGGTTGGCCAACATAATTTAACCTAGAAGCTGGTTTAAAAATAGACACAGTGACCTTTCGAACGCTATACGACATGATGGGGTTCTGTAAAGGATTATGCTGTCATTCTTGTTGAAAAGTCAGTCAATTATAGCGTCCTTTGTCTTTATTTAGAGCATGGTAGGTTGATTAAATATCGATTTGGAGGCATTTATAAGCCACTGACATCCAAAAACAGGCAAATATGTGTGTAGAAGTGTCAAAACTATCCCAAAATGCCAATAACCCAATTCTCCCATAATTGACCTACATTGGTATATTCACTGTATCTCAAAGGAGGTTCCCGCGGGTTATCTACCATTTTGTCAGATCCGGTCACAATGTGTGTGTGTGTGTGTGTGTGTGTGTGTGTGTGTGTGTGTGTGTGTGTGTGTGTGTGTGTGCTTGCTGGCGTGTATTTGCTGGCGTGTGTGTGCTGACGCGCGCGCGCGTGTGTGTATGTGTGTGTTTGTGTGTGTGTGTGTGTGTGTGTGTTTGCTGGCGTGTGTTTGCTGGCGTGTGTGTGTGTGTGTGTGTGTGTGTGTGTGTGTTTGAAACATGCACAGCAGCAACAATACTTGTGGCCAAGACAATCGTTCAACAGCTCAAACACAAAGACCACCATGAAGGAAACACATTTGAATTGGTCCTGCATAGCCAAATAGGCTGAAGGGGCGTTAAAGACCAGCAACCATGCAACCATGCCAGTATGCAAAACTACATCAGCCAAAACAAATGTGACCCTCCACCACGAAATGAGTCGCATTTCACCTCGCGCGGTTCTGCGCTAGGCTTAATATAAGTCCGGGGAGTGTCTGGTAACAGTGTGAGGGTCACCTTAGTCACGGGCTTATAACTCAAACAGTGTTCGCTCTTTTCTAAAACGGCTTTCACCACTGGATAGAGCATAAAAAAACTCTTTAGAAAAATGTAAAAATATGAAAACCATGCAAAGGTGACATGCGACTCATTCCGTGGTGGAGGGTCACAAATGCCACGCTGTGCAGACAGTGGTTAAAACGCTAATTGTGGGTATGATTCCCAGGAAAAGTATGTTCTTATTCCACGTTAATTCTGTGACAGACACTAGGTGGCGTGCACTGTCACTTGCACGAACAGGATTATACCTTAACTTCTTTTCGAAGGCAATGTTCTAATTCTCCGTTCCTTTCTTCGCTAACACAAATGTTGGAAGATAAACACCTTTACACACACTCTGTGAGCTTCCCTAGTCTGTAGTCTCCAGAGACAGTTGGTTCCTGCGCACAGATTTAAAAACATAGCATAATCAATAAGAATCACGAGGACCTAAGCGGTCTGAATACAGAGAACAACAGTGAAATTATGGGGAAGCAGTCTCCTGGCACCTGAGAACAAACGACTTTCGTCATCAAATTTACGATCGTTGCAAGCGTATACATTGTATAAGCCACACGAATCATGTATGGTAAACAACATGCTGAAAGACACATTACATGCTTGATACAACCCAAATTTACTCTGTTGTTTGGAGGGACAGACAATGTCCCGTTTCTGTCTATGTGTCAGCCCGTACGTATGTGGGTTTTGGTCTCGTGCTGTGCGCTAGCGGCGTAAGGTTTGTTAACTTTGATAATACGATAGTTTTTTGGTGTTGGTTTATGGTAACGTGACCTAACACAAATACGGTCGGCAAGTAGGCTTTTTATTCGGTGTAATTTAGTTGACCTCATATTAATATGAAAACATCACAAACACCATTTTGTCTCAAGCTCAAACGAGGTTACTTCCCTTAGTCTCGTTATGGTTCGCGGGCGGGGACGTAGCTCAGTCGGTAGCGCGCTGGATTTGTATCCAGTTGGCCGGTGTCAGCGTGAGTTCGTCCCCACGTTCGGCGAGAGATTTATTTCTCAGAGTCAACTTTGTGTGCAGACTCTCCTCGGTGTCCGAACACCCCCGTGTGTACACGCAAGCACAAGACCAAGTGCGCACGAAAAAAGATCCTGTAATCCATGTCAGAGTTCGGTGGGTTATAGAAACACGAAAATACCCAGCATGCTTCCTCCGAAAACGGCATATGGCTGCCTAAATGGTGGGGTAAAAAACGGTCATAGACGTAAAATTCCACTCGTGCAAAAAAAAACACGAGTGTACGTGGGAGTTTCAGCCCACGAACGAAGAAGAAGAAGAAGTTATGGTTCGCAAAATGTGTCAATTGTTGTTGTTTTTGTGTTTTGATTGTTGTTGTTGGGTTTATTTAGTTGAAAAAAAAGTGTAAGGGTCGGCGGGAAAAAAATAGGGTCGGTCGGGTTACCCTTAACCAACATATTTGTGTGTGTGGCCTAAATACACACACGTTGAACTGGATAGGAGGAATACAATACAACAAGTGAGGCCGGAATCAACACGAAATCAGCCCCGGCGGCCGTTTTCCTCCCCACGCTAAGACATGAACTATGACGTGGTATGGGTGTATAATAACTGTTGTCATCATTTTCACGAGTTTTCATTCACAAACACCTGGGAAATAAATCTCATGTTCCCCATGCAATAACTCGAGGTGATGAATGGGTTTGAGCTTTCAGGTGAAACGTGGATTGTCAAAGTAAAAGCCAATCAGGCTGATTGTTTGATGTGTGGAACCATCGCAGCTTTGGATTTGTGTTTCCGAGGACAACGATTGTAAGCATTCACTCTCAAAGACCCAATCAATGTTGATAATTACCGCTGCGACTCATGGTCAATTTGCAACTTATCTCTGTAATCGCAAAATCCACAACGAAAAGTCATAAACACTTAAAAGAAAAGAAATATGCTCAACACTTACTGAACTCACAGGTATGATCGCAGCTCTGTACATTTTCAGACTGGAAGAAAAGCGTCAACAAGCTATGTTTGACGTCACATACAAGTTTGACGTGTTATCTCGTGCTACTGTGACGATGCTTTGTCACAGTGGCCCGGAGTTGGATTCTAAAAATTCGTCTCCCTGTGGGTTATTGTGCATTTTGTTGCACAACCAAAATGATGACAAAAACGATGTTTGGTGACTTGTCGTCAAACCAGCACTTTGTTGTTGGTCCTCGGGGAGCATATCGCCTTTTGTCTCATATGTATCAACCGCGGCCTTCGGCCTTGGTCGATAAAGATGAAACAAAAGACGATATAGTCCCCTTGGACCAACAAAAAAGCTGGTCTGTCAACAAGCCACCAAACAGCTTATAATGTTTCCACCCATACTCCTCGGTATTATTTCACTTTTATCGCAAATCGCTATTCTCACCTCTCACTTCTAAGGTGGATGTACTCACCACGAAGAGTCACAGCAGTGGTAAAACATCAGCGGGCGAGGCATTCCGTTGAAGGAGGTACTGACTGTCGTACTGTAAGCACCCATGTTGATGAAGTTGATGACGTCACCGATTTGCAGTTCCGGCAACATGACGTCATTGATGATCCGATCTAGTCCGTCCATTGTGTGGCCGTAGACAACGGATGGGTATTCGGTTGGGTCGACTGGAGTCTGAAACAGACTGATGCTTCTACAACGATAGAAGGAGTTATTTCAAATATGCTGACTGTTAGCAAATGATAACAAAATATCAAGAACATTGACAATATGCGAGCAGGTTGGCGGAATGCTGTTGTCATTTTTCGAGACAGTATATCTATCATCATGCTGGCTCATGTTTATATCCATATTCTCAACATGTCATAGCTCTGTCGGGGTCTTTCTGGGTTGTAGAAGAGTTGTGTCCCTTCAAACAATGAGGATCAATAATGCTGTGCTAAGGTATAAGCTTCTTGCTTACAAGCAGCATATTAAAAATAACGATTTCATTACGGACTGTTGGCGACCAACTTAAAATTCGCAGAAAAGATAGCAGTTAGATACCGCCATGTTGCCTTCCTTGGTAATTGAGACTTGTTGGTACTTTGTACACGATGAAGTGTAGTGTTTAACACATTAAAACTCTCATTCCTTAGAAAAAGCTTATCCTGCTATGCTGAATTATTGTTGTTAAAGGTTATCGTGGTTACTCTTTAAAAAGTGCCACGGCAATTCACCATAAAGCAGTCCTGGTTGGTACAGTTAGACACATGACTATATATACATGTATTACCTTATCAAAGTGTACAGTTGATGTTATCCAATGTAAAACCTTGGACAGTTTGTGTAGTGGTGCATATTTATTATCATTTACACAAGAAGCACTGTACATTTAAAGGGCATTAGTTACTCTAGTTGAGGGTTTGAAGACGTGAAGACGGTCACATTAAAGGATAAGAATACATTCATATAGTCCTGTGAGGTTAACCTCATGGAAATTAAGACTGCTTTCTCCATGGGGAAAGCGAGTTGTCATATAGTATACGGCGCTACCCATAGTACGTTTATCTCTGCATGCGTGTATTCATGTTTCCAAGCCCTGACACGTTTGCTGTGAACTTAGGTTCTGTATCGTGCGCATGCGTGCACACGGGGGTGTTCGGACACCGAGGATAGTCTGCACAAAGTTGACTCTGGGAAATAAATCCCTCGCCGAACGTGAGGATCGAACCGACGCCGATAGCGACAACTGGTTTTGAAGCCAGCGCCGCTACCGACGATAACTATAAGCACAAAACAAGTCGCGTAAGGCGAAAATACAATATTTAGTCAAGTAGCTGTCGAACTCACAGAATGAAACTGAACGCAATGCCATTTTTCAGCAAGACCGTATACTCGTAGCATCGTCAGTCCACCGCTCATGGCAAAGGCAGTGAAATCGACAAGAAGAGCGGGGTAGTAGTTGCGCTAAGAAGGATAGCACGCTTTTCTGTACCTCTCTTTGTTTTAACTTTCTGAGCGTGTTTTTAATCCAAACATATCATATCTATATGTTTTTGGAATCAGGAACCGACAAGGAATAAGATGAAAGTGTTTTTAAATTGATTTCGACAATTTAATTTTGATAATAATTTTTATATATTTAATTTTCAGAGCTTGTTTTTAATCCGAATATAACATATGTATATGTTTTTGGAATCAGCAAATGATGGAGAATAAGATAAACGTAAATTTGGTTCGTTTTATAAATTTTTATTTTTTTTTACAATTTTCAGATTTTTAATGACCAAAGTCATTAATTAATTTTTAAGCCACCAAGCTGAAATGCAATACCGAAGTCCGGGCTTCGTCGAAGATTACTTGACCAAAATTTCAACCAATTTGGTTGAAAAATGAGGGCGTGACAGTGCCGCCTCAACTTTCACGAAAAGCCGGATATGACGTCATCAAAGACATTTATCAAAAAAATGAAAAAAAACGTTCGGGGATTTCATACCCAGGAACTCTCATGTCAAATTTCATAAAGATCGGTCCAGTAGTTTAGTCTGAATCGCTCTACACACACACACACACACACAAACACACAGACACACACACACACACACGCACATACACCACGACCCTCGTTTCGATTCCCCCTCGATGTTAAAATATTTAGTCAAAACTTGACTAAATATAAAAAGAGAACGGAGACACAGAGAAAACAGACGTCACTGACCCCAACAAGCCTGGCCTTTATCCATAGAGAAAACAGACGTCACTGACCCCAACAAGCCAGGCCTTTATCCATAGAGGGAAAATACGTCACTGACCCCAACAAGCCTGACCTTTATCCATAGAGAAAACAGACGTCACTGACCCCAACAAGCCTGGCCTTTATCCATAGAGTGAAAATACATCACTGACCCCAACAAGCCTGACCTTTATCCATAGAGGGAAAATACGTCACTGACCCCAACAAGCCTGGCCTTTATCCATAAAGTGAAAATACGTCACTGACCCCAACAAGCCTGGCCTTTATCCATAGAGGGAAAAGACGTCACTGACCACAACAACCCTGGCCTTTATCCATAGAGTGAAAATACGTCACTGACCCCAACAAGCCTGGCCTTTATACGTAGAGAAAACAGACGTCACTGACCCCAACAAGCCTGACCTTTATCCATAGAGTGAAAATACGTCACTGACCCCAACAAGCCTGGCCTTTATACAAGAGGGAAAATACGTCACTGACCACAACAACCCTGGCCTTTATCCATAGAGTGAAAAGACGTCACTGACCCCAACAAGCCTGGCCTTTATCCATAGAGTAAACAGACGTCACTGACCCCAACAAGCCTGGCCTTTATCCATAGAGTGAAAAGACGTCACTGACCCCAACAAGCCTGGCCTTTATCCATAGAGTAAACAGACGTCACTGACCCCAACAAGCCTGGCCTTTATCCATAGAGTGAAAAGACGTCACTGACCCCAACAAGCCTGGCCTTTATCCATAGAGTAAACAGACGTCACTGACACCAACAAGCCTGGCCTTTATCCATAGAGAAAACAGACGTCACTGACCCCAACAAGTCTGGCCTTTATCCATAGAGTAAACAGACGTCACTGACCCCAACAAGCCTGGCCTTTATCCCCGGGTGCGCTTTGTCCACAAGCACACAGCTAAAGGAACCAAACACGCCGTCGTTCACGTAGTATGCAAACGACGTTCTGCTTTCGCCTTCCTTCTCACGGTCATCTTAAACCAGATCGAAACATAAAATAAAATAATGAACTAACAATTCAATAATATGACAACACAAAACTAACAAAAGAAGAAATGAGCAAATGGAGGCAAAATGATTCCATTCAAAAGTAATTTGGCATGCACCTTTCAATTTACGATTCCGAGTTAACGTGCGGATACTGAATTGCCCCGTTTTCAACTTTACGAGGCAGCTAGAAGACGATGTTTAACACATAACAAATCAAGAATATGACAAAATTAAAATGTTAAAATTGATAAAAATAGCAAATGGGGGCAAAATGATTCCGTTCATAAGCAAGTTGACATGCACTTTTCCATACACGATTCCGAATTAGCGTGCAGATACCAAATTGCCCCGTGTTCAACTATTTGAGGCAGCTAGAAGACGATGTTTGTGAGGCTGTGAAAGTGTTGCGTCATTTGCCAAAAACGAATTGAGCCAAACAGTCTCAAAGCTTGGACAAGACGGTAATGCAAGAATATTTGCAGTAAGCATGGACAAGCATTTTTTTTACTTTTTTTTTTTTACATGGCGCCTACAGTGTATATTATTTTTATTGTTACATTTAGTCAAGTTATGACTAAATGTTTTAACATCGAGGGGGGAATCGAGACGAGGGTCGTGGTGTATGTGTGTGTGTGTGTGTGTGTGTGTGCGTGTGTGTGTGTGTGTGTGTATAGCGATTCAGACTAAACTACTGGACCGATCTTTAAGAAATTTGGCATGAACGTTCCTGGGTATGATATCCCCGGACGTTTTTTTCTTTTTTTCGATAAATGTCTTTGATGACGTCATATCCGGCTTTTTGTAAAAGTTGAGGCGGCACTGTCACACCCTCATTTTTCAATCAAATTGATTGAAAATTTGGCCAAGCAGTCTTCGACAAAGGCCGGACTTCGGTATTGCATTTCAGCTTGGTGGCTTAAAAATTGATTAATGACTTTGGTCATTAAAAATCTGAAAATTGTAAAAAAAAATAATTTTTATAAAACGATCCAGATTTACGTTTATCTTATTCTTTATCATGTTTTGATTCCAAAAACATATAAATATGTTATATTTGGATGAAAAACAAGCTCTGAAAATAAAAAAATATAAAAAATATGATCAAAATTAAACTTCCGAAATCGTTTTAAAAACAATTTCATCTTATTCCTTGTCGGTTCCTGATTCCAAAAACATATAGATATGATATGTTTGGATTAAAAACACGCTCAGAAAGTTAAAACGAAGAGAGGTACAGTAAAGCGTGCTATGAAGCACAGCGCAACCGCTGCCGCGCCAAACAGGCTCGTCACTTTCACTGCCTTTTGCACTAGCGGCGGACTACGTTCAGTTTCATTCTGTGAGTTCCACAGCTTGACTAAATGTAGTAATTTCGCCTTACGCGACTTGTTGAGTCACTTGAGAAAAAGTGACTCTATGTAATCGGTCAGTGTTAGTCTGTCCGGCCGGCCGGCCGGCCGTCCGGCCGGCCGGCCGGCCGGCCGTCCGTAGACACCACCTTAACGTTGGACTTTTCTCGGAAACTATCAAAGCGATCGGGCTCATATTTTGTTTAGTCGTGACCTCCAATGACCTCTACACTTTAACGATGGTTTCGTTGACCTTTGACCTTTTTCAAGGTCACAGGTCAGCGTCAAAGGAAAAATTAGACATTTTATATCTTTTCTCGGAAACTATCAAAGCGATCGGGCTCATATTTTGTTTAGTCGTGACCTCCAATGACCTCTACACTTTAACGATGGTTTCGTTGACCTTTGACCTTTTTCAAGGTCACAGGTCAGCGTCAAAGGAAAAATTAGACATTTTATATCTTTGACAAAGTTCATCGGATGTGATTGAAACTTTGTAGGATTATTCTTTACATCAAAGTATTTACATCTGTAGCCTTTTACGAACGTTATCAGAAAAACAAGGGAGATAACTAGCCTTTTCTGTTCGGCAACACACAACTTAACGTTGGGCTTTTCTCGGAAACTATAAAAGTGACCGGGCTCAAATTTTATGTGAACGTGACTCATTGTGTTGTGAATAGCAATTTCTTCCTGTCCATCTGATGCCTCATATAATATTCAGAACTGCGAAAGTGACTCGATCGAGCGTTTGCTCTTCTTGTTTTTATTGTTTTAATTGTTTAAATAGCCTTTTATACTTTAAAGGACAAGCCACAGACAAGGGAAAACAAAGTCACAACATATGAATACCCTTGGGACAAGGATACGCAGTTTTGTTATCGTTACTCCCCAAAAAAAATCGGCCTTGGCCATCTGCAAGAAAAAGTCGTAAACAAATGTATATTGGTCAGGTACCTCCTCCCAGAGTCGTAGAGATTTGCCTCTTTGCAATGACACAGGGCGTTGCAGTGAAGGCTGCTTCCGCCATGTAGCGTCCAGGCTCGCCTATGATGCGAACTTGTCCACTGGCTGGGAAATATTCATCCAATGCTTCGTTCGCCATCCCAGCAACCTAGAACAAAGAAAAAGTCGCGTGAAGCGATATCAAACGTTTAGTCAATCTTTTGGCCCGAAACCAAACGATCAACACTTAAAAACCGGGAAATCAACAATCCCACCGAAGCTTGGCTAGCCAAAACCAGAAGATTGAGACGGGTCGTGCTGATCCCCGCGAAGCATGCAAAAACATAGTACATATTTTCTTTAGTTCTGAGCACATTTTAGAATAAATATTACATATCTCTATATGTTTTTGATTCAAGTAAAAACAAATAAAGAAAGCAATGCAATCATCTTAGAATCTGAAAC